>NC_060123.1:572392629-572695659 GCF_021461395.2 Schistocerca americana | reverse complement strand
CGGATTGCGAGTAAATCGAAGAAAGACGAAAGTAATGAGATGTAGCAGAAATGAGAACAGGAGAAAAACTTAACATCAAAATTGGTGATCACGAAGTAGATGAAGTTAAGGAATTCTGCTAGGTAGGCAGCGAATTAACTCACGATGGACGGAGCATGGAGGATATAAAAAGCAATGGCAAAATGGCATTTTTCGCCACGAGAAGTCCAATAGTATCCAACGTAGGCCGTGATTTGGAGAAGAGATTTCTGAGAATGTACGTTTGGAGCACAGCATTGTATGGTAGTGGAACACAGGCTGTGGGAAAACCAGGACGGTTGAGAATCGAAGCATTTGAGATTTACTGCTAGAGAAGAATGCTGAAGATTAGATGGACTGATAAGGTAAGGAGTGGGTAGGCTCTGAGCAGAATCGGCGAAGAGAGTAATATATGAAAAACACTCACAAGAAGAAGGGACAGGATTTTAGGACTTGTGTTAAGACATCAGACAATAACTTACATGGTACTACGAGGTTTGCCCAGAAGGTAATAAACCATAAATTAATTCTCAGCCGAAAACAATACTACGAGTGCGAAACGATACGTATGTATTATTTTAAGCTCCTGAGTGAGCGCGCCAAGTTTCCCTCACTTCCGACTGATGGCGTAGCTGAAGGACAGTCAAAATGGCCTTTGTATGTGATGTACGTTACAAGCAACGTGTTGTCATTGAATTTCTCAGTGCAGAGAAAGAAAATGTGGAGAATACTGACAAACGCTTGAGCAAAGTCTATGGAGCATCTGCTGTCGACTGAAGTACAGTTAGTCGCTGGGCACGGAGGGTGACGTCATCAGAAGGCGGTTCGGCGAAGCTCCACGACTTACAGCGGTCGGGGAGATCATCCACGGCTGACATGTTGCAGCCAGCTTATTCGAGATCATTCGCGAGGAGGGACGCATTTCGACTCGGCAGTTGGCGCTGCATCTGTCAATCAGCAAAGGAAGTGTGGATGCAATAGTCCGCATTCTTGGATATTCAAAATGTGTGCAAGATAGGTCCCGCGGTGTCTGACAGTGGATCATAGATTGCACGAAAAAAAAAAACAACAACAACATTCGTCTTGATTTGTTGCAACGTTTTGAAGCTGAGGGGGAGACCTTCTTCGATCGGATTGTGACAGGTGATGAAACCTGAGTTCGTCATTTTGAGCCCGAAATAAAACGACAGTCGATGGAATGGCACCATTCCCACTCCCCACAGAAGTAAGATTTCAAAGCAACTGCTCCCGCCATGTTCTGGGACTGTGAAGGTGTGATTCTCATTTATTTGATGCCAAGAGGCGGCACCGTTAATTCAGAAGCATATATCAACACATTAACAAAACTCAAGACACGCTTCTGGTGAATTCGGTGGCACTGTAACCCAGGAGATGTTTTGCTGCAACATGATAACGCTCGGCTCCACACAAGTCTGAAGACTGCTGAACAGCCAGCCGGGGTGGCCGAGCGGTTCTAGGCGTTACAGTCTGGAACCGCGCTACCGCTACGGTCGCAGGTTCGAATCCTGCCTCGGGCATGGATGTGTGTGATGTCCTTAGGTTAGTTAGGTTTAAGTAGTTCTAAGTTAGAGGGGACTGATGACCTCAGCAGTTAAATCCCATAGTGCTCAGAGCCATTTGAACCATTTTTGAACTGCTGAACACATCGCAAAACAGAGCTGAACAGTGTTACCCCAGCCATCCTATAGCCCTCACCTAGCCCCGTCGGACTTCCACTTGTTTGGGCCATTAAAGGATGCCATTCGCGGACGACATTTTGAGGAGGATGAGGACGTGATTCACATAGTGAAGCACTGGCTCCGTCACCGGGACAAGGGTTGGTACCGACAGGGCATACACACCCTTGCTTTGCGCTGGAGGAAGGCCATAGAACGGGATGGAGATCACGTGGAGAAATAAGGTGTGTAGATAAAACACCATCTTTCGTGTGTGTAATTCTCATTATGTTCAATAAAGAATTTTTGAAGAAAAAAATGCTGTGCATTACTTTCTGAGCAACCCTCGTAGAAGTAGCTGTGGAGGGTGAAGACTGTAGAGAAAGACAGAGACTGGAATACGTCCAGCAAAATCCTGCGCTCTGGATTATTTAATGCTTTTGTGTCAGACGTATACAGAAAATTTACATTTCTGTGACTGTCATAGTTTTGACTCACGTTTCACATGTATTGTGGATCCCTCGTGGCATATGTTCACTGTTGTTGTTGTTGTGGTCATCAGTCCTGAGACTGGTTTGATGCAGCTCTCCATGCTACTCTATCCTGTGCAAGCTTTTTCATCTCCCAGTACCTGCTGCAACCTACATCCTTCTGAATCTGCTTAGTGTATTCATCTCTTGGTCTCCCTCTACGATTTTTACCCTCCACGCTGCCCTCCAATACTAAATTAGTGATCCCTTGATGCCTCAAAACATGTCCTACCAACCGATCCCTTCTTCTGGTCAACTTGTGCCACAAACTTCTCTTCTCCCCAATCCTATTCAATACCTCCTCATTAGTTTTGTGATCTACCCATCTAATCTTCAGCATTCTTCTGTAGCACCACATTTCGAAAGCTTCTATTCTCTTCTTGTCCAAACTATTTGTCGTCCATGTTTCACTTCCATACATGGCTACACTCCATACGAATACTTTCAGAAATGATTTCCTGACACTTAAATCAATACTGGATGTTAACAAATTTCTCTTCTTCAGAAACGCTTTCCTTGCCATTGGCAGCCTACATTTTATATCCTCTCTACTTCGACCATCATCAGTTATTTTGCTCCCCAAATAGCGAAACTCCTTTACTACTTTAAGTGCCTCATTTCCTAATCTAATTCCCTCAGCATCACCCGACTTAATTAGACTACATTCCATTATCCTTGTTTTGATTTTGTTGATGTTCATCTTATACCCTCCTTTCAAGACAGTGTCCATTCAATTCAACTGCTCTTCCAAGTCCTTTGCTGTCTCTGACAGAATTACAATGTCATCGGCGAACCTCAAAGTTTTTATTTCTTCTCCATGAATTTTAATACCTACTCCGAATTTTTCTTTTGTTTCCTTTACTGCTTGCTCAATAACAGATTGAACAACATCGGGGAGAGGCTACAACCCTGTCTTACTCCCTTCCCAACCACTGCTTCCCTTTCATGTCCCTCGACTCTTATAACTGCCATCTGGTTTCTGTACAAATTGTAAATAGCCTTTCGCTCCCTGTATTTTACCCCTGCCACCTTTAGAATTTGAAAGAGAGTATTCCAGTCAACATTGTCAAAAGCTTTCTCTAAGTCTACAAATGCTAGAAACGTAGGTTTGCCTTTCCTTAATCTTTCTTCTAAGATAAGTCGTAAGGTCAGTATTGCCTCACGTGTTCCAGTGTTTCTACGGAATCCAAACTGATCTTCCCCGAGGTTGGCTTCTACTAGTTTTTCCATTCGTCTGTAAATAATTCGTGTTAGTATTTTGCAGCTGTGACTTATTAAACTGATAGTTCGGTAATTTTCACATCTGTCAACGCCTGCTTTGTTTGAGATTGGAATTATTATATTCTTCTTGAAGTCTGAGGGTATGTCGCCTGTTTCATACATCTTGCTCACCAGATGGTAGAGTTTTATCAGTTTTATGTTCACTATGTGATTAATTTGAAGTATATATAGCGTATCAGTTTAAATTTTCTGTTGCTCATTTCTGCTTTCCTAAATATGTATTGAATATTTCGTACGCAATTGTGATCTGTTCTTTGTCTGACGCCACCTTGTTGGTACCTGTTTTGAGCACTGCTTTTTGTCTAGTCGATGACAGCTCAGTTCCTATACAATTTTCTTATATTAATAGCGATTGTAGGTTTTGTCACTGATACCAGATTGCTGTGTTCCTGTTGCAGATTTTCTACAGTCTCTGAGTGTACATGCCTCCACGAAATAACTTGCACAAAGAGTGGTATTAAGGGCGTTAGTAACCCCTGTGAGTACATACAGAAATTGTCTTTCGAAACTCATCCTTATTCAGTTACTTTGGTGAAGTAGTCACTGCAGTTAGCCATTTCAGTTACTGTGATTACAGTCCCCTTACGCTGCCTGCTGACTATGAGCTGACCACTTCACCAATCTGTAGTTCTGATATAATTTTACGAGCGAGTTTCACACTGTTTGATGTTCGGTTGTACAAGCTATGCCTGTCAATTATCGTTTGTGTGGTTTGTTGTAAGTGTGAGCTTCTGTGATTATTTCTTTTTCTTATTTCAGCGGTAAGACTGAGTTATAAATCTGATTAGCGGTACATGGCTAACATGTTGCACACACAACATATTCGCCTCAACATTCTCAATGTTAAGCAAAGTGAACAGTTAACTGTGCTCTCGCATCAGTACTGAGAAGTTCTGGGGCTACGTTACACATGTACTAATGGACCGCGGCCGATTTAAAGCTACCACCTAGCAAGTGTGGTGTCTGGCGGTGACACCACAGTAATGGCCACAGTAATCTCTGGACCATACCACGACAGACGGCTCAATACGGGGAATAATGAAGGCCGACGTTGCTCAATATCGGTAAAAAACTAATGAAGAACTGCACAAAAGTGAAGCCATCCGAATCACAACTCATGAGATGTTAAATGGTTCAAACGGCTCTGAGCACTATGCGACTTAACTTCTGAGGTCATCAGTCGCCTAGAACTTAGAACTAATTAAACCGAACTAACCTAAGGACATCACACACATCCATGCCCGAGGCAGGATTCGAACCTGCGACCGTAGCGGTCGCTCGGTTCCTGACTGTAGCGCCTGAAACCGCACAGCCACTCCGGCCGGCGAACCAGAAGAAGCTGAGCACGAGGAGAGGTACTGTGTCCATCAGTTCTGTAAATATGACATACAGAAACGAAGGACACAAGGCTGTAGTTCGACGTGATGGCGTAACTGCAGTTCCTGGACGATGATTGCTACAACAGTCATCTGGCCATAGCTGTGAGTTCTTTGATTGTTCTGGGAGAGGGCTCCACTGTACTACAACAGGTGAAATATTAGTTCGCTTTATTATATGAATGAAAAAAATATTTACTTAACTGGATACAGTCTTTTGCCACAGGATAGCACAGAATATTCACCAATATTCTTTGACTCCAGTGGTACATTAGTTAATAAATTCATCTCTTGAAGTACCATGTTTAACATGTAAAAAAGTGTGTTTCCATTTCAAATAACTCTTCAGTCATTGTCGATGATGTTGACTGCTTCAGCTGAGGTCACGAACTGGGGCATAGTGCTTCCGTAATCGTCTCTATCTTGACCTCCACGCGATGATGCTGTTCTGAGAAGGCAGATTTTCTTCAGCCTCTCCCATTTTTCATTGCGGACTGCAGCGAGGCACCGTTAATATCTGTGATAACGATGAGTGTTGCCGACTCTGGTGTGACGCCACGATCTTTCGACGATACTACAATGACTACATATCATTCTAGTTCACCGTAAACTGTTTATGGAAAAATTTACATCAATCGACGTTGTTTGTCATATTACTGCTACTATTATCATCGTTAAGGCATCCGACACATGTATAATAAACCCTTCTGTGAGTAGCTTTTGCTTGTAACAGGAAGGATCGTTAGCATTTGATGACATAAAGCAGTGCACAAATTGAATCCAAGGTGCGAAATCAGGTTGTACTAGTACGTGGGCATTTAGAAGGTAGTACGCATGGATCTTACACTTCTGCAATATCATACAAACTGTTAAATCACAAGTGTCTGTAATATGTGAAGTGGGTGATGGTGGAAATGCAGCAGTGCACAAATTCAGTTCGAGATACGAAATTGGGTCTACTAGTACCTAGGCATTTACAAGTTGGTACACATGAATGTTACTGGAGACACTGCTGATATAACAGTTTGGAGAGTGCGGCGGAAGTATAACGTTCGTGGGTACCACCTTGGTCTTGAGATTCACCACACTCACAAAGCACATTCACTGAGATCTATTCCCAGTTCTTCATGTTTGCCCTAGACTTAGATACTCCAGTTTTCAGTTTACTGCCGACTTTCCGTGTCTCGAATGGGAGGTGGTGACTTGCAGCAAGCTCTTCTCTGGGGTCATACGAGTATTCCTCTGCTGATGAAGTACGCCAGAGTTGTATTCTACACATTACAGGTGGTGTAGGAATTGGTTGTGTTGTCTGCAGGAAACTTTTTCTCGATTTCAGTCTTGGTGTTCATGTCCAAACAGGGCATGTATTGGGCCTTCTCCTGCTTCTTTGTTTCCATTTCAGTTGCAGTTCTCCTTCGGATACCTGGAGGTGCTACGCCCAAGAGATATTAGATTTTGTTAACTGGCGTTGCTGTGACTGAAGATGAAATAAAGCAGTGCACAAATTCAATTAGAGGTGCGAAGTTAGGTAGTAGTAGTAATAGTAGTAGTAGTACCTGGGTATTTAGAACGCGGTACACTCGAATGTTGTACTTCTGCAATACCTTCCAAACTGATATATCACCAGTGTCTGTACTATGTGTAGTGGCTGAAGGTGCATTAGTCAACCTGCATGTCACAGCATCCTTCAAATAACAAACTGCTCTGTATGAAGACTCTCCACATTGTAATCTCCATCTAGGAACCCTGCACTACAGTTCTCTAGCACCCCAGTATAGGGGTCAAAACAAATGTAGTGGGCATGTGTCTTGCCCTTTCGGCTCCAATAGCGACGTGCTGTGGTACAGTAGAGCGGTGGTTTTGATCTGTACAGGATTACAGATATGTTCCTTTAAACAAACGAAAATTTAATTAATTTTATTCTTTCAAGAGAATTATTAAAACTTCATGACTACCTTTACAAGTAATGTGCCTTAATCTATGAGAAGATTTCATGCCATACTTAATTTGATACAACTTGTATGGTCATAATTTTCCCTTATAGAAAGATAATTATTTGAATAATTTTTTAATATAACATGTTTCTAAATCAGATTAAAATGTATAAAACAACTTCTCCCAGATCTTTTGAGATCCACACAGATATTTCTAAAAACGTGTGACTGTGAATTTTTAATAGCTATGAAAACATAAGGAAGATTTATAAAGAAAAGAGAGAGGCACATGCAATATATAATTGATACTTGAATAGTTTGCCTAACTGTTATTTATTGGTTGCTACCTAAGTTTTCCACTATAAATCTTACCAGTATTTCTGTAGCTATTAAAAATTCTCAATCCCAAATTTTCAGAACTCTCTGTATGAAGTTACAAACATGTATGGGTCTAGTAAAAGTTATTTTATACTATTTAAACTGATTTATAAATGTGTTACATGAAAAATTTGTATTTATTTAAATAATTGTTTTGTGCCCTTGAGTCTCGTGTGCGTGAAATTTGTCAATGGATTTTTAACATTTTGATGAGATTACAAGACAGACAAGTATAAAATTCCAGTTTCATTTCAGCGTTTTATCACCTGATAATATCTGAAATAGTATAGTGTAGTACCTACCTGTTGCTAATATATGTCTGTTTGTTATTCTTACAAAAAATAAAGGACTGATAAAAACTGATTTTATGTAATTTTTTAATAATATTTTTATTTGAATAGTAGTTTCATACCTGCAGCTTCACCCTCATATCCCTGTTACACATGTTGCACTCATCTCGTCCCTCCTCTCTCTGTTCATCTCCTCCTCCTCCACTCGCTCTCCACCTCTGCTCCTTTCTCCTTCTTCATTGTGTCCTGCCCCCTCTCTCTGATCTTCTCCTCCTCTGCCCTCTCTCTGTTCCTCTCCTCATATCCACTCTCTCTGTCCATTTACACCTCTCCACTCTCTCTGTTCAATTTCTTCTGCCCCTCTTAGTCAACCCATCCTTTCTGCTCCATTCTCTCTCTATCCATCATCTCCTTTCACCTCTGCCTATCCATCTCCTCTTCTCCCGTGCCTCTGTCCATCTCACCGTCCTCCTCTCACTATCCAACTCCTCCTTCCCTCTCTCTCCTCAGCTATGTCCAACCGCATGTATACCCCCTGAAAAGCATTCTGATACTACCTGCACGAAACATCGTTAATGCAGCGCAGCCTAGACGTCACCAATACCAAACCTTTATACCCTCATGCCCAACAAGAAAGCGAGTTAATATTTCACTATTTTCCAGTTCAGGGCTCCGTTTAAAACTTCATGTCTCTAGCTCATCAGGAAGTTAGTTTAAAATCAACTGCAAAATTTGTACCAAACACACGGACACACAAGGAAGGAACCTAATGAAAACGTTTTAATGAGTTAAATTTAGTAAGTAGTTTTGCAAGTTTGATTTTATGCAGTGCCGTTACGTATGGTAATACTAAAGTTTGTTTCAATCAAATGCTTATGTCATGCTCACATGAGCCATGCGCCACCTGAGGAGCTAAAACAGAAAGGCACAGCCTATTGCCAATAACATTGCAGTTATAGTATCTACAGTTTCATGAATGTGCAACCGTTCGAACGGAGAATATAATCAATGAGTTCTACTTGAACAATAACTACGTAAATGGCAGGTATCACAACGAGCAGAATTACTGTGTTCGATATCGCTAGTTGTGTCATCAGTTGGAGGATTTTAGGTGCCACTGACAGAGCTGAAGATAGGCCTGTCTGTCTAGAATGAGTGGTGTGGCATTTGAATCCAATTCACTTTGGTCAACATATTGCATTAAAACTGTACTGAGTTCATATATGGTGTCCACAAGTTTTGAGTCTAATACCAAGTCAGAGTGCACGGTGCCATGTTGAGCTGGTGATGAGCTACTGTAGGCTGTGTCATCTCCTGTGAGGTTGACGAACATGCAGTTTGAGAAGTCAGAGATAATGAAAATTGCGACGATGATTATAAGTGTTGGCAGTAACTTTGGGGGGTTGTGGCCATGTTGTGCTGATGCCGCGCACGTCACTACCTCTGCATTTGATTCACAGCATTAGCACATGGTAGTCCCAATGACATGCTTCCGTCACCGTTTGCTGCATGGTTGAAAGCAGGTTGCGGTGGCTGTATTCCTTCGAAATGTTGTTGTTTCGTCATAAATTTTGATGTTGTTGATCACAATATAATGTAATTATAGCTAGATAATCACCAGTTTCGGTTTGAATTGTCCTCAGATCATGCTTACACTAGAATTTGTACCGAAGTACGCTGATGACCACAAGATTGCTATTAAGAGAAGCTTCTCAATATTCAAAGGCTGGTAAAAGCACGACAGCGTATAAAACCAATAGGAATTGTAACTATATGATACCGAGAGCAAGACCACTAAAATTTATAATAAAAAATTCAGGTCGCCGTTCCCCCTTCTCTGACGATTTTAGCGCTCACAAATGTTATTGGTATTTTACGTCATGTGTGACAGATCGGATTTCACTGCTGGTGGTGATGGTTGGAATTAATAAGTAATCATGTTGTTCATGTGATCAGGTTGTTCGCTGATCATGCTATTGTGCACAGGGAAGTATTATTCTTAGATCACCGTACGGAAATACTGAACGAGCTGTACAGGATTTCTATTTCACGCAACGGTTTAAATAAGGATTAATACAAGATACTACTCATAACAAAGAGAAAGGACGTAATAGTATCCGATTACAAGATTACCAGTAACACAGCATGTTACCCCCCATTAAATGTTTGGAGATAATGTTTAGAAGCGAAATCTGTATTAGACAAGACGAGCGTATGAAGATTTAGACTTGTTGGAACGATTCTGGGGAAACTGAATCGGAAACTGCATACAGGCGATAGTGTGGCCAATTATAGAACACTGCTCCAAAGCTTACGACCAATGTTAAGTAGTTCTGACAGCAAACCTAGTAGGAATTCATAAACACGATTCTATAATTATAACAGGTCGATATAATCCACACGAAAATGTAATAACAATTGTCAGGAAACTTAAAAAGAAAACTTCGGCAGAAAGGTGAACTCATTGTGAAAACCCAAGTCCGTAGACAAAATTTCAGATACGGTAAAGTCTTCTGAGTCATTAGGCCGTGTAACATTCCTATTCAAACTTCTGCAGCGCTTGACGTTCTATCTCTCTGCGGCGATCTTCTTCAATATTCCAATAATGTCCCTGAATACTCAGTGTCCAGTCATCCAAGGACATCAATGAAATCCGGAAGGAGATCCTAGCAGAGAGATCGAAACGTCAAGCAGTCAGGAAGTTTGATAAGAAATGTAGATGTGGCGTAACGCCTCAGAAGATTTTACCATCAATGACATCGGTCCTGAAAGTCTGCAGACTTACAAAAATTTTAGAGATTGTTCAGAGGCTTTTTCTATTCTATTTTAGAATAAGGGACCTTGATCTCTGGTAAATCGTTACAGAGAAATAACATAATCTCTATAGGCTATCTATTCGTCTTTTGTGAATCAGCAACCGTACTGATATTTAATGTAGTTCTAATTTATTGTTCAGCCTCAGCTACACATTTTTAATTAGATGACATGTTTCGGTCACTCAGGATTATCCTCAGTTGTAAGTAGTACAGTGATATGAGGTCTTGAATAGATAAGACCGCTTGGTGACGCAACTACTTGCATCTGAATATGATACTTGCTGATCGGTACATGTCATCTAAATAAAAATATGCAACTGAGACTGAACAAAAATGAGAATTACCTTAAATAATAACATATGTATGATCTACTCAATTTGTAACCGAAATTGCCTTAGTTTCTGAGAAAATACCATCACAACAGTGAAAAATCAATTTTTATACTGTTTATTCGTACGTGGGAGTATTAGAATTCTAGTAGACACCTATGTTATGTTGTTAGTGTCATTGTGGAACAGCTCAGCATGGGACTGTTGGGCTGCTCTTTGTAACATGACTGTATTTGCCAAAACTGTCATATAACTGATATACACTAGCATTGAAACAGTACAGTAAGGTGCTTAAAAATGTTATTAGGAAGGCAAAAAGTATGTGGTACACAAACAGAATATCTAATTCACAGGATAAAATTAAAACCATTGGGTCAGTCGTTACGGAAGTGTCTGGTCAGAAGCACAAGGTCGAGGATATAAAGTCAGTACTAAGGAAAAAGGTTTCAGTTAGTGATAAGTCAGATATATGTACAGTACTTAAAAACTCACTTTCTGAACACTGGTAGTGAATTAAATAAAAACTTAGTTTCTACAAGGAATCATATAACTCGCTTGGAAAATGCTTTTCCGAGACTGATATCTGAAGTTCACCTCTGTGATACTGACTCGAGGAACACTGAGTCAATAATTAAGTCCCTGAAGACTAAGGACTTTCAGGAGTATGATGAGTAGCTAACAGAATATCAAAGTATTGTGCTAGTGCTACACATGTTAGCCATATTTGTCATTTTTTCTGTAGCAATGGTCAGTTTCCTGAACGACTAAAGTACGCAGTAGTACAGCCGATTTATAGAAACGGCGAAAGGGATAATGTAGACAACTTTAGACTTATTTCTATGTCATCAGTGTTTGCTAAAGTGTTCGAAAAGGCTGTGTATATAAAGATAATTGATCTTTTTATTTTACGTAATTTGCTGTCAAATGTGCAGTTTGGTTTCAGATGTGGTTCAACAACTGAAAATTCTATATTCTCTTTTCTCTGTGAGGTACTGTACGGATTAAACATGAAACACAAGATTTCGAAAGCTAGGCATCTTTTTTGATTTAACTAAGGCGTTTGATTGTGTTGATCACAAATCATTACTCCACAAGTTGGGCCATTATGGAATACGAGGAGTAGCTCACAGTTGGTTCACCTCTGTTTAAAAAAAAAAAAAAAAAAAACAGATAACAGAAGGTCATTCTGCACAGTGCTGAGAATGGCTATGATGTGGGGTCCGAGTGGGGCACGGTAAATGCGGGGATCAAAAAAATGGTTCCAATGGCTCTGAGTACTATGGGACTTAACATCTGAGGTCATCAGTCCCCTAGAACTTAGAACTACTTACACCTAACTAACCTAAGGACATCACACACATCTATGCCCGAGGCAGGATTCGAAGGTGCGACAGTAGCGGTCGCGCCGTTCCAGACTGAAGCGCCTATAACCGCTCGGCCACAGCGGCCGGTCTGCGGGGATCAGGGTAGAGCCACTCCTGTTCCTTATTTATATAAATCATATACATTCTGTGGTGGGCAACGCTGGCACTTTTTCATATAGTGGAGTTCAAAATGGGGTTCATGGCATGTAGAACATAAACTAACGCCAAATCTCAGTAGGACTCGGTTTTCACAGTTTATAACACACAATTCAACAAACCCCCACGTTTTCATTTCACGGAAAGGGCATATGATTATTGAAACTGAACGGTTCAAATTTCGAGGTATTCAGATGGGTAGTAAACTTCCGTGGAAAGACCACGTCCTGGATCTTTTGCTGCCATTTTTACTAATAGAACACTATCTTAAGTAAGTTTTAGTTCGACACGAAAAGTAGTATTATATTTTGCTGTAGGTCTTCTCACTCTCAAAGAGTATTCTTGGCTCAGAAACGGGCTGTTCGGACAGTAAGTGATGTGAGTTCGCAAACCTCTTGTCTACCCCCGTTGGTCCGTCTGGGTAAACTGATACTGGCGTCTCAATGCACAGTGTGAAGAAAAATTCGCTCATTCGGACGTCGCAGCGAGGTTCCTCACATAGTGGCAATACAAAAATCTCTGTCGCAAAATTTTGTCCTGCGCACATTTCGGGCGGTAAATGGACGTTTCAGATAGGCAATCTGGCAACACTGTAATCACGTGTACGATAACTAGCTTTCCCAGGACATAGCACTATTGCTGTGCAGTTCATGCAGTGGATAGCGCGTTGGGTTAGTATGCAAGAGATTGAGGGTTCGAATCTAGACAGATGCTTGTTTGTTTTGCTTGCCGAAAGTAGTCTGCGAGGTAAGGTATCCGGCTTCTTAATCGTCATACAGCGATTACAGTGCATCTTCTACAAAAACATCTGCAGTTACGTACTACGAACACAGAAATGGAATTACAATCGTTTTCGTTGGTCAGCGTATAAAGAAACCTTTTGTAAGTCGTGGACACGAGTTGTTTCATACCAATGAATCTACTAGATTCCCGACTTGTTTTGTGTGTACCTTCTCCCAATGGTCACATCGATTAATACCAACTATTATTCTTCCCAATCCCAAGTCCATTACATTTTGTTAGGGCATTACGTCACCCGTAGGGCTAGCAATGTGTTTCGCAAATAATTTCGATGGGAATATTTGGGGAGGTACACAGAAAACAGGTTTGGAATCTAGTGGATGCGGTAGCGTGAAATAATTCGCGCCCACAACGTGAAAAAGACTTCTTTAAAAGCTGACCATTGAAAACGATTGTATTTCCATCTCTGTATTCATAATACGTAACTGCAAGTGTCTTGTAGAAAACCCACTGTAATTGCTATATGACTACTAAGATCCAAGATACCGTACCGCGCATCCTACTTTTAGCAAATAAAAACAAATAAGCCTTGATCCGGCATTGAACCCTCAACCTCCTCCATGCTAAGCCGAAACACTATACACTGCACTAACTGCACAGCAGTATTTACTGGCAAACGGAGATAGTTACTGTACATGTGATTACAATGATACCAGCTTACCAGTCTTTAACGTCCATTTACTGCCCGAAATATGCGTAGGACCAAATTTTGTGACAGATATTTTTGTATTGCCAGTATGTGAGGAATCGCACTTACAAGTCCGAGTGCGCGCATTTTTCTTCACCCTGTGTATATTCTTCACTGTCGTTTCTTATTATCAGTATCAGCTTATTACCAAGAATTAGCAGTTTTCACTCACCTAATACCAGACAGAAACCAAATATGCATTTGGATCGCACTTCCTTGACTCTTGCGCAGAGAGGCTTGCAATAATCTGCTGCATTCATTTTCAATAAGCTACCACAAAAATTCAAAAATCCTAGCTTTCAAATCTAAACTGAAGTGCTTCCTCATGGGTCAATCCCTCTATCCTGTCGAAGAGTTCTTCGAAAAATTAAGCTAAATCCTGTGTTATATTGTTGACTGCGTTTGCATAAAGTTAAGCTTGACATCCTTTTATGGTTCATAAATGTTTTATCTGTTATTACTCTTCTGTTGTAATTTCATGTACTGACAAATTCCATAACCATGGAGATTTACTCCTCAGTTTGGTACTACGGAACTAGACGTGTATAATAAAATGAAAATAAAATAAAAAGACAAATCCAACTAGAATAATTAATCCATATCGACAAATGAGTTGTGTATCAGAACCAGTGATTCCCAGTGCTCAGTTAACATACACTGAAATGTATGGTTCATCTGAATAAGAGGCCACTGTGAAGGCACACTGAGTGGATTGCAAGCACACGGCTGCCCAGCTAATCACGTAGGCTGACAGACGGGGCCGCCCCTTGGGTCAATTCTTAGAAGGTACTCGCTGACAGCCGCAAAGATCAGTTCCACTTGGCCAGTCTGCCCTGCGTTGAAGAACTGCCCCTGGTCGCCGCTCACCAGAAGTCACAACACCGATACGACCTCCCATAGAGTAGGACCACTAGCAGGGTCCGTTTTTAGCAACCTGAATGTAAAAACAGGAGAAATGGCATTTTTGATGTGGCCTGGACGAACGATATTACGAACAGGACACAGAAAGCAGAGCTTGTTCTAAATACGCCATCCCCAGCAGATAAGACTAAAACGTGGAGGGAGAACCCATGAGTTAGTCCATCTCTGACGGTATGAGTCCCCACCGAATACTACAAAAATAAAATGTTTAATGCCATGTAAGAACAGTCAGGACTGGCTGACATAAATAAATAAGAGTTAGAGACAGGAACTCGACTGTTGCCGAGGTCTCAATACGTTCGCCACAGACAGACAGAAAGAGAGTAAGAGGTAGTTTTCCAAGGCCAAGTGATAGGGACTGTACTATTGGTTAGCTACCTGAATGAAGAGTTCCAAGGGACCAGCTTCTTTTAAGGCATCTTTTAAGTGGTCAGCACTTGGAATATCCATAGTTCAACCAATCAAAGCGACGTCACGAAGTAGAAACGAGAATATATGAGTATTTATTATAGGACAAATTCAGCACAAAATGGCTTCACCGCCAAGACTCTTCTTCGCCAGAACTTCACCTCTGGGGCTGTCCACGGCCAGACTTCTTCTCCGCACCACATCAGCCGACCAGTTAGGCACCTACAAGCAGATGAGTTCGGCACTTAGAAAATCTCTCGGCTGAGCTGAACTCAGTCGCAGCGACTTCAGTCTCCACCTGCAGATTAGTATCATGAGATTTAGCTGTGACAGCGAGACGAACAGTAGGGACATTCAGTTCATAATTATTGGGCTTCAGTAATTTCTTACTTCATTTGGAAGACTTGCTTGCAGAGTTCACGAAGAATGTGCTTTCAACTCAGGCCACAGATGAAAAAGTATACGATTCTCTAGCGTTGTCTACCTTTTATATTAACATTTTGGCGATCACGGTGTAAATAACTGATGTTTTGCACCGATACATGTTTATTAGAATCAGGTTCCAAATCCCTTAAACTAGTCTTGCCAAGTTATTAGTTTCGATTTGTCAATTTTTGTCCTATGTTTTGTCGTGCACTTTCAGTGTAATAGACTGAATTAATTACGATTCTTCTTTAATTTCGTAGCTGACGATTCCCTTGTTGATTGTTTTGGAGGGCAAGAATTAATTACTTTAATTATGCCCAGTCCAAGCACACCTTGTTCACCGTTGTATCTTCCATTCAATTTAGTGATCCCATACGCACGATGAATATCGACCAATTCTCCACTAGTAAGGCAATCACTTCTACTGTGTGTCACTGTTAACATACAACAAGCACTAACGGTAAACAAATCTGAGGAAGAAGCGATCAGTGCTGAACGTAAGCTTGACGTAGAAGAGCAAATGAGTTTTCCTGTTGTCAACAACCGTGAATGAGTGGAACAAGTTTGTTTTCTGTTTCTAAGCGAGAGAGACCGTGAATATTGTCGACGTTCGCCAGGTAGTGTAAATTATTTTCAGTGGAATAGTGTTATAAAGATGAAGTGGGGGTAAGAAATCAAATGACATTTACTCTGTAACGAGCCATCAGAGAGCATAGGTCTCACATACCATAACACTCAGATAGTATCCCTTAACAGCCTCCGAAATTTTGTGAGTGGAGGTAGGGTTCACTCTGTACATTTCGCATGGGTATCATCCAAAAAGAGACATTAAATGGCAGCCGGCCGCTGTGACCGAGCGGTTCTAGGCGCTTCAGTCTGGAGCCACGTGGCTGCTACGGTCGCAGGTTCCAATCCTGCCTCGGACATGGATGTGTGATGTCTTTAGGTTAGTTAGGTTTAAGTAGTTCTAAGTCTAGGGGACTGATGACCTCAGATGTTAAGTTCCATAGTGCTTAGAGCCATTTGAACCATTTTTTAGATTAAATGGCGTGCCGTAGCTTATAGATAGTTGTTTTGCCTTCACTCCTTATGTGAAAGAGACAGGACAGAAATACGAAAATACTGGTAGGAAGTACCCACCATCATGATGTACAGACGCTAGTGGACTGTATACAACCACACCAGATGAGCCCAATAGACATTACGCTAAACCGCGCAACACCGCCTCTAGCTTTGATAACAGTGGCAAACTTGGCGAGGAAACGGGCCAACAGGTTTCTTCCGCTACGGCACGTCCAGCTGAAGCCCGTAGTGCCGGCAAAATGCCGTTAAGGATTTATACGTGTCGCCCGGTATTCAAAATGGCCCCAGACATTTCAGCTGATTTAGCAGACCTGCCGAGGTGCGTTCGAGTGTTCGTCCAAGCAGGAACGCAAGCATGCAGCGATGTTGAGATCCCTCAACGTACAGAAGAGAGGGTAACACTTTGTCACCGCGAATGTCGACATAAACAACTTCGTTTGTATTCACGTTAACACCAAGTTCAGGCACGCAAAAAAAAAAAAAAATAAATAAAAAAATAAAAATAAAAAAAAACTTCACACGTTCGCCTCCAGTCTGAATTACACTCCACACCCGGCGAGTTAAATACCTCTTAGGGCAGTCGCTGCACTCGATGCCTCATCTTTTGAAAAGAGACGATGTTGCCACTAGTCGGTTGACACTACAAGTTCCTGTGTGTTTTGGCTCACGGTAAACGTGCAGCATCACGTATCTACATCTACATCCATACTCCGCAAGCCACGTGACGGTGTGTGGCGGAGAGTACCTTGAGTACCTCTATCGGTTCTCCCTTCTATTCCAGTCTCGTATTGTTCGTGGAAAGAAGGATTGTCGGTATGCTTCTGTGTGGGCTCTAATCTCTCTGATTTTATCCTCATGGTCTCTTCGCGAGATATACGTAGGAGGGAGCAATATACTGCTTGACTCTTCGGTGAAGGTATGTTCTCGAAACTTCAACAAAAGCCCGTACCTAGCTACTGAGCGTCTCTCCTGCAGAGTCTTCCACTGGAGTTTATCTGTCATCTCCGTAACGCTTTCGCGATTACTAAATGATCCTGTAACGAAGCGCGTTGCTGTCCGTTGGATCTTCTCTACCTCTTCTATCAACCCTATCTGGTACGGATCCCACATTGCTGAGCAGTATTCAAGCAGTGGGCGGATAAGCATACTGTAACCTACTTCCTTTGTTTTCGCATTGCATTTCCTTACGATTCTTCCAATGAATCTCAGTCTGGCATCTGCTTTACCAACGATCAACTTTATATGATCATTCCATTTTAAATCACTCCTAATGCGTACTCCCAGATAATTTATGGATATAACTGCTTCCACTTGCTGACCTGCTATATTGTAGCTAAATGATAAGGGATCTATCTTTCTATGTATTCGCAGCACATTACACTTGTCTACATTGAGATTCAATTACCATTCCCTGCACCATGCGTCAATTCGCTGCAGATCCTCCTGCATTTCAGTACAATTCTCCATTGTTACAACCTCTCGATATACCACAGCATCATCCGCAAAAAGCCTCAGTGAACTTCCGATGTCATCCACAAGGTCATTTATGTATATTGTGAATAGCAACGGTCCTACGACACACCTGAAATCGCTCTTACTTCGGAAGACGTCTCTCCATTGAGAATGACATGCTGCGTTCTGTTATCTAGGAACCCTTCAATCCAATCACACAATTGGTCTGATAGTCCATATACTCTTGTTCATCAAACGACTGTGGGGAACTGTATCGAACGCCTTGCGGAAGTCAAGAAGCACGGCATCTACCTGTGAACCCGTGTCTATGGCCCTCTGAGTCTCGTGGACGAGTAGCGCGAGCTGGGTTTCACACGACCGTCTTTTTCGAAACCCATGCTGATTCCTACAGAGTAGATTTCTAGTCTCCAGAAAAGTCATTATACTCGAACATAATACGTGTTCCAAAATTCTACAACTGATGGACGTTAGACATATAGGTCTATAGTTCTGCACATCTGTTCAACGTCTTTTCTTGAAAACGGGGATGACCTGTGCCCTTTTCCAATCATTTGAAACGCTGCGCTCTTCTAGAGACCTACAGTACACCGCTGCAAGAAGGGGGGCATGTTCCTTCGCGTACTCTGTGTAAAATCGAACTGGTATCCCATCAGGTCCAGCGGCCTTTCCTCTTTTGAGCGATTTTAATTGTTTCTATATCCCTCTGTCGTCTATTTCGATATCCACCATTTTGTCATTTGTGCGACAGTCTAGAGAAGGAACTACAGTGCAGTCTTCCTCTGTGAAGCAGCTTTGGAAAAAGACATTTAGTATTTCGGCCTTTAGTCTGTCATCCTCTGTTTCAGTACCATTTTGGTCACAGAGTGTCTGGACATTTTGTTTGATCCACCTACCGCTTTGACATAAGACCAAAATTTCTTAGGATTTTCTGCCAAGTCACTACATAGAACTTTACTTTCGAATTCATTGAACGCCTCTCGCATAGCCCTCCACACACTACATTTCGCTTCGCGTAATTTTTGTTTGTCTGCAAGGCTTTGCCTATGTTTATGTTTGCCGTGAAGTTCACTGCTTCTGCAGCAGTTTTAGAACTCGGTTGTTGTACCACGGTGGCTCTTTTCCATCTCTTACGAACTTGCTTGGCATATACTCATCTAACTCATATTGTACGATGGTTTTGAACTTTGTCCACTGATCCTCAACACTATCTGTACTTGAGACAAAACTTTTGTGTTGAGCCGTCAGGTACTCTGAAATATGCTTTTTGTTACTTTTGCTGAACAGAAAAATCTTCCTACCTTTTTTAATATTTCTATTTACGGCTGAAATCATCGCTGCAGTAACCGCTTTATCATCGCTGATTCCCCGTTCTGCGCTGAAAGCTATGGCCTTTCGCAAGGTACTCGACTCTAAATCTCTCTTGCACGCAGTCCCCATGACAACTTCCCTTCGGAAACGTTTGACATGGTCCTCAGTTAACTGATTACAGCAGTTGTGGTCGCGTTTGAAACTGAATGTCTTTGATAGGATGTGTCTCTCGTCTCCGATTCCAGTCGCTTAGAATCTTCAAACGATTATTAATTTTACTCCGTGTTACAAAGCTGCGAGTGATACACTATTCTTAATAGACTCATCTGCACCTACGTCTATATCATACTCCGCAAGCCAGCTAATGGCGTGTGACAGACGGTACTTCCAGTAACGCTGATCCCCCCTTCCCTGTTCCACTCCCGAATGGCGCGTGGGAAAAATGATTGTCAGTAAGCCTCTGTATTAGCTCTGATTTCCTGACTGTCCTTGTCGCAGTCATTTCGTGAGGTGTATTTTGCTCTGATTTCCCGAATTTCTCTGTCGCGGTCATTTGGTGAAATGTATTTTGAGAGAAGTAATACGCTGTCAGACTCTTCCCGGAAAGCGCTCACAAGAAATTTATGTCATAAGACCGTACGTGATGCACAATGCTTCTCTTGTAACATCAGCTACCTGGAGTGTGTTGAGTTTCTGTGTAACGTTCTCGTGCCCACTAAACGATCCCGTGACGAAACTTGCAAGTCTTCGTTGGATCTTCTCTGCCTCTCCTATCAGTCCTATCTAGTAAAGATACCAGTTGATTCACGATAGGCAAGAATCGGTCGAACAAGCGCCTTATACGCCACTTCCTTCTTGTATAAGAAACATTTTCTTCAGATTGTTCTTGTAAATCTCAGTCTGGCATCTGCTTTTCCTGTTGTTTGTTTTATGTGGTCACTCCACTTAAGGTCGCTGTGGTTAGTTACTGCCAGATATTTTGCAGTAGATGCTGTTTCTAACAATCAGTCATCAATAGTGTATTTGTACAGTAGTGGATATCATTTTCATTTCCTATGTGAGCGCAATATGTTACACTAATTTACTTTCAGTATGAATTCTTCGTCTCTGCTCTGCAGGTCATCCTGCAAATCCATACTGTCTTCTGGCGTTGCTCCTTTATTATAGACAATCGCGTCATCTGCAAACAATCGTAAATAGATTCCGACGCTTTTTACTTTATCATTTATATGCGTTGTAAACTGTAACGGGTCTACCGCACTTTCTTGAGGCACTCCGGATATTACGTTTTACATGTGTAGATTTTGTTCGGTTAAGAGCGACATTTGGTGTCTCTCTGCAAGGAACTCCAGAATCCAGTTGCAGTCTGAGCCGATACTTCGTAAACTCGTACTTTTTCTCAAAACAGTAAACCGGTACGGTGTCAAATGCATTCGCGAATGCATCAACCTGTGTGCTGTTGTCTACAACGCTATGGATCCCATGGAGGAATGGAGCGAACTGAGTTTGCGGAATCCATGCTGTTGAGCATAAAGCACGCTCCATAGTCCTACAACAGATTGACGTCACGATATAGGCGTATAATTATGTGCATCTGTCTTACAGTCCGTAGCCGGCCGCTGTGGCCGAGCGGTCATAGCCGCTTCAGTCCGGAACCACACGGCTGCTACGGTCGCAGGTTCGAATCCTGCCACGGGCATGCATCTGTTTGATGTTTTTATGTTAGTTAGGTTTACGTAGTTCTAAGTCTAGGGGACTGATGACCTCAGATGTTAAGTCCCATAGTGCTTAGAGCCATTTGAATCATCTCACGGTCCGTCTTGAAAATGGGACTGATTTGCGTCGGTAGGCACCGTTCGTTGCACCAGCAATGTACGATAAACGGCTGGTACAGGAGGAGCGAGTTCTTTCGCAAAACCTTGGCAGAATTTTATAGTTATCTTATTTGATCCTCATGCCTATTCGCCACTAAGCGACTGTAGTTGTTTTTCCCTTCCGCTACCCCTTATCTCAATATCTGTCATTTCGACGTACGTACGGTGAGACAGGTGAAATACCCTCAGACTTCAAGAAGAGTACAATAATTACAATCCCAAAAACAGCAGGTGTTGACAGGTGTGAAAATTACCGAACTATAAGTTTATTACTCACGGATGCAAAATACTAACACGAATTCTTTACAGACGAATGTAAAAATTGGTAGATGCCGACCTCGGGGAAGATCAGTTTGGATTCCGTAGAAATGTTGGAACACGCGAGACAGTACTGACCCTATGACTTATCTTAGAAGATAGAAGAATAAAAGACAAACCTACGTTTATAGCATTTGTAGACTTAGAGAAAGCTTTTGACAATGTTGAGTGGAATACTCTCTTTCAAATTCTGAAGATGGCAGGGGTAAAATACAGGAAGCGAAGGTCTATTTACAATTTGTAAAGTTATAAGAGTCGGGGGGCATACAAGGGAAGCAGTGGTTGGGAAGGGAGTGACACACGGTTGTAGCCTATCACCGATGTTATTCAATTTATATACTGAGCAAACAGTAAAGGAAACAAAAGAAAAATTTGGAGTAGCAATTAAAATTCACAGAGAAGAAATAAAAACTTTAGGTTTGCCGACGACATTTTAATTCCGTCAGAGACAGCAAAGGATGTGGAAGAGCAGCTGAACAGAGTGGACAGTGTCTTGAATGATGAACATCAGCAAAAGCAAAACGAGGATAATGGATTGCAGTAAATCAGGTAATGCTGAGGAAATTAGGTTAAGAAATGAGACACTTAAAGTAGTATATCACTTTTGATATTTGTGGAGCGAAATAACTAATGATGGTAGAAGTAGAGAGGATATAAAATGTAGGCTTGCAATGACAAGGAAAGCGTTTCTGAAGAAGAGACACTTGTTAACATCGAGTATTGATTTGTCACGAAGTCTTTTCTGAAATATTTGTATGGAGTGTAGCCATTTATGGAAGTGAAATATGGACGATAAATAGTTTAGACAAGAAGAGAATAGAAGCCTTCGAAATGTGGTGCTACAGAAGAATGCTGAAGATTAGATGGGTAGAACACATAACTAATGAGGAGGTACTGAACAGAATTGGGGAGAAGAGGAATTTGTGTCACAACTTGAATAGAAGAAGGAATCGGTCGGTAGGACATGTTCTGACACATCAAGGGATCTCCAATTTAGTACTGGAAAGCAGAGTGGATGGTAAAAATCGTGGAGGGGGGAGCAAGAGATGAATATACTAATCAGATTCAGAAGGATGTAGGTTGCAGTAGGTACTTGGAGATGCAGAAGCTTGCACAGGATAAAGTAGCATGGAGCTCTGCATCAAACCAGTCTCTGGATTGAAGACCACAACAACAGCAACGATGATTCAAAGGAAGAGGTGTTACGACTTTCCGCGGTGAAACAATTTCGGAAGGCCGAATTCAGTAGTTCGGCCTTCTCTCTGTTATCTTCTGTTTCGGTGCCAGTTTGGACCCTGAGTGCATGTACAGAGAATTTCGATCTGCTTACTAATTTTACGTAAGGCCTGAACGTCATAGATTTTTTACTCAGATAGGTTTAGAAAGTCTCTGAACGCTTCTCTCATTGCTTTCCTTAGACTCATTTTCGTTTCGTTCAGAATTTGTTTGTCAGCTGCGGTTTGACTTCTCTTGACTCTGCGATGAAGGTCTCATTGCTTACGTATCAGTCTTCGAACACAGCCCATAAACCGCAATGAGTTTTCCTATACCGTAAGACTATGTTCGGAAAATACTTGTCTAAGGTATATTGAACGATGCTTTTGAGATTTTCCCATTTATACTCCACATCTTCGTCCTCAGGATTGAATGTATGATGCTGACTACTCACATACTTTGCAATTTGTATCCTGTCACTCCCGCTAAGCAAAAATAGTAACCTTCGTTTCTCAATATTCCTCGATTACTTGTAAAGCCTTTAGCCATTGTTGCTGTCAGAGCCTTGTGATCACTGATTCGTTGGTCTGTATCTATTGATTCACAAACAAAGCGGCCTGCTTCATTCACAGTATGGTGACATACTACATGCATCCTGCCATAGTCCAACGTCTCCACTTAGACCCACCTTTTGTGCTGATTGCATTGGCACGTAGACTCCACGTCACTGCCATGACAGCTGTGAAACGTCACATAACTGCCTGGTACCAGTCCTACATACTCTACAGCCCTCCGAATCTACCGGCATGTTCTTTTAAGGGGATGATTTATATTTTATTAAGGTGAGCTTACGCTTGAGTATTGCTCATCAGTGTGGGATCCATACTAGGTTGGGGTGACGGGGGAGATAGAGAAGATCCAAAGAAGAGCGGTGCGTTTCGTCACAGGGTTATTTGGTAAGCGTGATAGCGCTATGGAGATGTTTAGCAAACTCACATGGCAGACTCTGCAAGAGAGGCGCTCTGCATCGCGGTGTCGCTTGCTGTCCAGGTTTCGAGAGGGTGCGTTTCTGGATGAGGTATCGAATATACAGGGTGTTACAAAAAGGTACGGCCAAACTTTCAGGAAACATTCCTCACACACAAATAAAGAAAAGATATTATGTGGACATGTGTCCGGAAACGCTTAATTTCCATGTTACAGCTCATTTTAGTTTCGTCAGTATGTACTGTACTTCCTCGATTCACCGCCAGTTGGCCCAATTGAAGGAAGGTAATGTTGACTTCGGTGCTTGTGTTGACATGCGACTCATTGCTCTATAGTACTAGCATCAAGCACATCAGTACGTAGCATCAACAGGTTAGTGTTCATCACGAACGTGGTTTTGCAGTCAGTGAAATGTTTACAAATGCGGAGTTGGCAGATGCCCATTTGATGTATGGATTAGCACGGGGCAATAGCCGTGGCGCGGTACGTTTGTATCGAGACAGATTTCCAGAACGAAGCTGTTCCGACAGGAAGACGTTCGAAGCAATTGATCGGCGTCTTAGGGAGCACGGAACATTCCAGCCTATGACTCGCGACTGGGGAAGACCTAGAACGACGAGAACACCTGCAATGGACGAGGCAATTCTTCGTGCAGTTGACGATAACCCTAATGTCAGCGTCAGAGAAATTGCTGCTGTACGAGGTAACGTTGACCACGTCACTGTATGGAGAGTGCTACGGGAGAACCAGTTGTTTCCCTACCATGTACAGAGTGTGTAGGCACTATCAGCAGCTGATTGGTCTCCACGGGTACACTTCTGCGAATGGTTCATCCAACAATGTGTCAATCCTCATTTCAGTGCAAATGTTCTCTTTACAGATGAGGCTTCATTCCAACGAGATCAAATTGTAAATTTTCACAATCAACATGTGTGGGCTGACGAGGATCCGCACGCAATTGTGCAATCACGTCATCAACACAGATTTTCTGTGAACGTTTGGGCAGGCATTGTTGGTGATGTCTTGATTGCTCCCCATGTTCTTCCACCTACGCTCAATGGAGCACGTTATCATCATTTCATACGGGATACTCTACCTGTCCTGCTAGAACATGTGCCTTTACAAGTACGACACAACATGTGGTTCATGCCCGATGGAGCTCCTGCACATTTCAGTCGAAGTGTTCGTACTCTTCTCAACAACAGATTCGGTGACCGATGGATTGGTAGAGGCGGACCAATTCCATGACCACCACGCTCTCCGGACCTCAACCCTCTTGACTTTCATTTATGGGGGCATTTGAAAGCTCTTGTCTACGCAACCCCGGTGCCAAATGTAGAGACTCTTCGTGTTCGTATTGCGGACGGCTGTGATACAATACGCCATTCTCCAGGACTGCATCAGCGCATCAGGGATTCCATGTGACGGAGGGTGGATGCATATATCCTCGCTAACGGAGGACATTTTGAATCGGAGGACATTTTGAACATTTCCTGTAACAAAGTGTTTGAAGTCACGCTGGTACGTTCTGTTGCTATGTGTTTCCATTCCATGATTAATGTGATTTGAAGAGAAGTAATAAAATGAGCTCTAACATGGAAAGTAAGCGTTTCCGGACACATGTCCACATAACATATTTTCTTCCTGTGTGTGTGAGGAATGTTTCCTGAAAGTTTGGCCGTACCTTTTTGTAACACCCTGTATTGCTTCCCCCTCCTCCCGGGGAGATCATGAATGTAAAATTAGAGAGATTAGAGCGCGCACGGAGGCTTTCCGACAGTCGTTCTTCCCGCGAAACATACGGGACTGGAACAAGAAAGGGTTGTAATGACAGTGGCACGTAAAGAGATCTCCGCCACACACCATTGGGTGGCTTGCGGAGTACAAATGTTGTGGTGTCACCGCCAGACACCACACTTGCTAGGTGGTAGCCTTTAAATCGCCCGCGGTCCGGTAGTATACGTCGGACCCGCGTGTCCTCACTGTCAGTGATTGCAGACCGAGCGCCGCCACACGGCAGGTCTAGAGAGACTTCCTAGCACTCGCCCATTTGTACAACCGACTTTGCTAGCGATGGTTCACTGACAAATTACGCTCTCATTTGCCGAGACGATAGTTAGCATAGCCTTCAGCTACGTCATTTGCTACGACCTAGCAAGGCGCCATTATCAATTGCTATTTATCTTGTGATGCATGTACCGTCAGACCGATGTTCACCAATTATGGATTAAAGTTAAGTATTCCAGGAGCTACGTACTATTTTTGCTACTATAGAGACCTTGTCCTGTTCCAGACCTCACGCCATCCTGCGTGAGCTTAAACGCGTGCCTTTCGGCTACCTGTCATAGTGGATTGGCTGTCTTGCCAGTCCACAACAAATGTAGATGTAGATGTAGGCCACACAGAGTGGTTGCTACAATGACTGTCTGAGTGCGTCTGGTCCTCTGAACCAGTTCGGCGTGTTTAATTTAGTTTATGTCGTTGAAATGAGGGCTGTCAACGATTGTAGGCCTCTTTGCAGGGAAATGAATTAAAGATTGCGGGAAGTCAAAACGACCAGGGGTTACCAGAAACAATAAAGTAGACAATGTAGCAATAAAAGACAAATAGTCGCGTAACATAAAATACCGTGTAGAAATAATACTGTAGGCAATTCCAGTTTGTGCTGACACGAATTTTCCCTTGCCTTTTATTTTCAACTTTTTTTTTTTCGCGAGTACTCGGCATTGGTGATCCGCACGAACCTGATCCCCGGAAGCGGCGACCCCGATGCAAAGTGCGCACCGGTCTTGCCGGGTACCGGTAGCGGCGAAGGCCCGCCGATGGCCGGCTTTATGGCCGCCGCGGCCGGCAGGATTGCAAATGCTGATAACAATACCAAGCCGGGCAAGTGGGGCGCCGGCATTCCGGCGCGCATGAGCGCCGAGCCGCGCTCTCCGAACCGTCGCCGTCGCCGGGAGCCGGTCAATGAGTCGTAAACAAGCGCGCGGAAAGGCCGCGCCGCGTTTTATGTGACAGGATGGGCTGTGCGCATGCGCGTCAGCGGCAGGTGGCGGGCGGCGCCGGGCTCGCGGGACTACTTTCCAAACGGACCGCCCCTGACAATACCCGACGACTTATTCGCGATTCGTATATTTGGCACTGCGCCTTGTAACCGAGTCGGTGGCAAGAAATGCGCAATCGTTTCGAGAACATGGCTCTCTCAAGGAGCCAGCAATGTCGACCTTAAGTGTTCAACATATATCGTGCGCGGCTTTATGTAACGCGGAGAGAAACTCACCAGCAATGCTCTCTGTGTGTGCTTTCAAATTATGACCGCGTTGTAGTAATTGTTCAGCAATATTTTAAGTGGTAACAAGCAGCAGCGCTTCGATAAACGTCTACACGAAAAGCAACCACCATCTTAAATTTCACTTACGCTTAACACGGAATCCGAAAATTTCGGTACACAGCCGATTCCGTCATTAAGCGGGGTACGATTTCTCCTGTTTTTAAATGCGGAATCGAGTATATCGGCGGGCTCGATCGGTCTTCATCGCTTTACGAGGAAGAGGTAGTTTCTAAAATAGCTACTTTCAGTATAGAGTCAAGCTGCTCGAAGATGACTGCTGTTCGTACAGTACGTAAAGAAACAAATGACTTGGCTTCACACTTTTTTAAGGACAACAAAATTTTGCGCGAATTGGAGTAAGACTTTCTTTTGACAATGACAGCAAGGATGGCGTAAGCGATGATCCTGATAACGATCCTGACTTTTTACAAGAAGAACTGAGTAAATCTTCAAGTGAGTGTTTCCCATTTTGTTTTTGTAAACTGTTCGTTGAAACGTTGCAGTCTTTTCCGATGTCTCTTCATTCTCTGAACGGTGAAACACTTTTCTATTTGTTAAGGACAAACAAGAAAAATAATACACTTCATACTATTGCAGCGAGTGCAAAATAACCGTGTCCAATGAGCCTTGTTCAAAATTGTATCGCACAAAAAATCTGACACTGTGAAAAAATGTAACAATTTATAAACATGGTTTTAGGTTCTATGTTTTCAATTACTGAAAGTAGAATGGTAAATAAAAATTAATTTCACTTTTGTAAACTTCTATACAGTATGCAGAACCTAACATGCAAACAAACAAACAAGCTGGGAATATGTCATCTATAAGACATTTCGAGCTGTCATGAAAGGTTACTATCACAGCTAAAATTTGTCAAGTGTTCTTAATAAAAATATTGAAAAACCATAAAATGGCTGGCATTCAAAGAAACAGAAAGGTTTATGTGACCAGTAGTCAAACTGTTAACTTGGCAACACCAACAGATAAATTAACAGCAAACGGTGTTGCGTCCAGAAAATGATCATAAATCTGCACCGATGTCAATACTCTATCAGCTGACATACCTTGAGTAGTAGGGCAAGGCCGGCATCAATGCGGGTTGTTAGTGCAGGTTGCCTACTTTCAGAGCAAACATTTGGGAACAAAGCTATTGTTTTCTTTTGATTGACAGGTCCTTAACCTACAGTTCTGCTAAAAGGATAACCCTGGGGATAAACTGTCCTTTTGATTGAATGGTGCTTAAGGTATTGTTCAGTTAAGCGGCTTTCCAAGAAACCCCCACACCTCCTACTTCCCCCCACCTATGGGAACATCCCTCTCTGACTAAAGCACACTTTTAATATCAGTCTGATTGAATAATTAATTAAACAGATCAATTAATTAACCCCCACCCTCTGGGGAACCGCCAGCCCCCCCCCCCCCCCCATCCACCACCTGGTAACTAGGGGGAAAGAGACTCAGTTGACTGGCCATTTCGCAGGAAACCCATTGCAGTGTATGGAATATTGTTTAAACCATTTAGATTATGTGTGGAATACTGTTTATTTAAACAATTCGTGGGCTACAAGACTGTGTACAGAATATAGTTTATTTATTTAAAGAATTTGATGGGAAATCGAATGCAGCATATGGAACATTGTTTAAATGATTTAGACAATGTGTGGAATATTGTTTATTTAACAAATTTAAGAGATATGAGGTGGTATGTGGAATATAGTTTATTCATTTATTTAAGGAATTCGGTGGAAAATCGATTGCATTATATGGAATGTTGTTTAAACAGTTTAGACAATTGTGGAATACTGTTTGTTTGAACAATTTATTGGATATTAGGTGGTGTATGGGATATGTAAACAATTGCAGCGCTTTTTAATTTCGGTTGCACAAGAAAACATGTAATTACACCGTCGCAGATCGCTTAAGCGTATCTGAAAAACTTTCTTACATCGCACCACCTGTCCAGCCTGGTTGCCGCACTGCTGTCAGCTGTTGGCTCCATCTCAAGTGGTCATGTCCTGTTTCTGCAAGTGTGAAACAACTTGTTGGATACCAGAACATGTGAAAGTAGGAGTTCCTTCCAAAGCAAATGCCTGACTCGGAATAGATCCTTAAATACTGCTGAATTTAATAAATAATTCATTTTATGGTCACATAATCGCGATGTAGAGAATAAAAGGCAGATGCGGTAGCTGTTCCAAGCGCACTTAAATTAATAATGTCACAAAACTAGTAGCAGGGTGACTCTAAGTATACTTTAAAAAAGATTGGTGCATACAGAGAAAGAGACATAGAGAAAGAGAGGGACAGCTGAAGTTTGCTTTGCAGATGACATAGGAAGTAGCACAGCATATTTCATTCCACCAAGAACTCTAAACTGCCCCAATCTTCCTGGTGCCCTTTTCGTGGTACACTTTACGAAGTGCTTCAGGAGTTATTAAATCTAGTGTGGAATATCACATCCTGAAGATGTCACAATTGTTGCTTAAGAAGACATGCCACAGTAAATATTAGTTAAATCATTAATATAGCAATTAAACAATTTGTTTCACACAGTTAAGAACTACTCAAAATAAAGAAGGATCGGCACTGCACAGTAGTTTGTGTACATAAACCACAATGTTACGTTTTGAGGAAAAATTTCATAAAATAAGCCAAACATTACTATTTGGCATCATGATTGGAAGCGGTGATGTATGTAATGGTAGTTGGAATTTCAAATTTCAACATGAATTTATACTGTCACAGTTATTGAACGTCTGACCACTACAAGTCAGCTAAGTGTATTTTCTGTTTTAAAGCATTATAGAATACCTAAATTGGTTCTCTCCACTAGACCAGGACTAAGGAGGAGGTAGGAAAGGGTCTACCACATGATGGGAGAGTAACAACCACAACAACAAATACCTCTGCAAGACAGAGTGCACTGTGATGTATTGAGAGACACTAAACATCACACACTTCATCTGCGATCCAATCCGTAGTAGTAAGTTGTCATGGCTAGATGTCGGAGATCGCAAGTAATCGGGAATCTGACTCCGCAGTTGGATTTTTCAAGCACTATAGAGTTCCTAAATTGGTTCTCTCCATTACATTCGGAAGGAGGCAGGCCTACTGTATGACAGGATAGAGACAACAGCAAATACCACTGCAAGACAGAGTCCAGTGCAAAGTACTAAGAAGCACTAAACATGGCACACACAAGCTATGTGCCAGTCCATAGCAGTTGGTGCAATGGCTAGATGTTGGAGATAGCTGAAACACTTGTTCATCGCATGTGCTCATGTCCTGAGGTCCACTTGCAGCATGCTAACCCCCTTACATGCTGCTGGCGCCAATACTCAGTGAAAACTACCGCCACAATTATGGACGCACATGTATGCCAGGGATGAATTGAGTGTTAGGAATTCAGATGTTACCAATACATCCAGTACAAACACTCGTCTTTTTGAATCTTCTCTCACACAGCACACACTTCCACTTTTGTTGCGCTCACCCAGCATACTGGTCACTTCACCAGCCCTTGCTGCTGTGGGATGCAACCACATCACAGGCTGTCCTAATCCCTTACTTCCAGTTGACAGCTCCTCTTGATTACCCTTTCAGTCAGCTGCGATGCACAGTGAAACAAGCAACTGCTGTTAAGGTGTCTACAGTTGTTCTAATGATTCTACTCAGACATAGACCCATCCTTCCAGTTTAAAAAATCCACTTACCAATTCGAGACAGAGTTGTGGTTGACCACAAACCTTGAATTTATCAAGTGAAAGGTAGATGTCTCTCTTTTATACAAGTCATTTTCGAAGACACAAGAAATAAGGGCATACACTTATTTTCGCATCACTGAAGTATCATTACTTGTTGCGAAAATCCTGCGACCATATGAAATAGGCTACATTTCCTCTAAGTATGTTCTCATCAGGTAGTAAAATGTTTTTCGTATCTGTTACGTCATACGTCACAGGACCAGAATAATAAACTCATTTGTGGCTCAGGATGGAGTGCTAAGATCTACCTCTCTGACAGGACACCTCCTCACTTTCGAACTCTTTCTTAAAGTAGCCAGCTGCCTAACCACATATGAATTATTTTACGGTAATAGCACACAGAAATTGTAAACATCAGGTTTATGTTATGTACCACTTCATACATTTGGTCAATACACCTGATTTTATTATGATGGTTGTTTCTCCCTGTGTAGGTGTAAGACTGAAATATCATTAAGAGATATCGCAGCAACGAGAAAAAAGAAACGCCTATTTACCACTCCGAGTCAAGGATCATATGCATTGCACCCTACCATCACTTACACCTGCCAGGCGACTTGTCATTGATATCAATTGATCAAGAGAGTCACTTTGCATGGCGAATAATTTTTCTTTTTCATAAGTCAGATTACACTAACCGAGGAGAGGTGACGATGTTCTTTTCAAGGAACGCTATTGAGAACTGACTTTTGAAGCTGGCCACAGAAATGCTAAACCACAGGCAATACACATTCAACTTCCTGACAGATTAAAACTGTGTGCCCGACCGAGGCTCTAACTCGGAAACTTTGCCTTTAGCGGGCAAGAGCTCTACATCTTTTTTTTTTTTTTTTTTTTTTTTTTTTTTTTTTTTTTTTTTTTTTTTTTTTTTAAGATCTCATTTTGTTCTGTATTGCACGTGGAATTGGTTCGGGGCGGACGTCTGTTATCATCCGTTCAAGTTTTTTGTTGATCCGTTCACTCAGTTTCTTTTTTTAAAGAGGGTAGCTAACCCTCTGACTGAGCATGCTGAGCTACCATGCCGGCACCATATGAGCTACCCAAGCATGACTCACGCCTTGTCCTCAAAGCTTTACTTCTGCCAGTATCTCGTCTCCTACCTACCAAAGTTTATAGAAGCTCTCCTGTGCAACTTGCAGAACTAGCACTCCTGGAAGAAAGGATATCGCAGAGACATAGCTTAGCCACAGCCTGGGGGATGTTTCCTATAATGAGATTTTCACTCTGCAGCGGAGTCTGCGCTGATATGAAACTTTCTAGCACATTAAAACTGTGGCTGTGGCTAAGCCATGTCTTTGCGATATCCTTTCTTCCAGGGGTGCTAGTTCTGCAAGGTTCGCTGGAGAGCTTCTGTGATGTTTGGAAGGTAGTAGACGAGATACTGGTAGAAGTAAAGCTGTGACGACAGGGCGTGAGTCGTGATTGGGTAGCTCGGATGGTAGAACACTTGCGCGCGAAAGACAAAAATCGCGAGTTCGAGTCTCGGTCCGGCACACAACTTAAATCTTCCAGGAATATTCATATCAGCGCACACTCCGCTGCAGAGTGAAATCTCATTCTTCAAACATCCCCCAGGTTGTGACTAAGCCATGTCTCCCCGATATCGTTAATTCCAGGAGTGCTAGTTCTGCAAGGTTCGCGGGAGAGCTTCTTTGAAGTTTGGAAGGTTGGAGACGAGATACTGGCAGAAGTAAAGCTGTGAGGACGAGGCGTGAGTCGTGCTTGGGTAGCTCAGATGGTGCAGCATTTGCCAGCAAAAGGCAAAGGTTCCCAGTTCGAGTCTCCGTCCAGCACACAGTTTTCATATGCCAGGAAGTTTGTATCAGCGCACACTCCGCTGCAGAGTGAAAATCTCATTCAGGAATTCCGTTGTTGCTGGGTTAGCTAGGTCCTGGTTTTGAACGTTTAACGGATTTTGGCCTGAGTCCGTAGAGGTGACTGTATGGTCTACTGTGGTGCGGTAGAAGGGAACTTTTCCAAACCTTGTGCCTGAATGCCAGCTTCTCCGTATATTCAGCCGCGACGGATGGAAGTAGCCAATATCTTCAAAACATACATTAGGCTGTTAATTCCCGGATATTTGGGTCAAGGGGCCCAAATTGATCGAAATAGAGGCACAGGGGCAATTTCTTACAGGAGAATATTCGTCGCAGCTTTAACAGTGGTTAATTTGCTTGAATCAGCAATCTGTTGGTTGGGGTTGAAGTGAACGCAAGGCTTTTAACTGCACAGTATCGAGTCTTTGGAGCGTCCTGTTCGACTCTGGTCCATAGAACGCGCATCCGTAATCAAAGTGTGTGCTTAGTATGGACTGGTATGAACTAGTCGACGGCCGTCTATGGGAGCTCCCAACATTTACAAAATTTTAAAAGAAGTATTTTTGAGTTTTGACTACCGCTTTCACCATACGACGGTATATTGGACGTGAATGGTGGGGAGTGACTACAGGGCAATCTTCAACATTACCATGTTCTAAATAGCGTACGTCAGTACTTTCTTGTCTTATTCAAAAAACTGGTTATTTAAAAGTTCAGTTTATACCCCAGAATTGGGGGATCGAATACTTTATATGAGCTCTTATTATATTATTTATTGTACAGATTGCCTGAGGATGCACTGATAAGTGGTGGGAAACCGGTCGCAGATTTAATAAAAATGACTGATACAGACAGTGCGGAGATTTGTTTGAAAAAGATTTTTCACATCTGGTAATGATAAGTCAAATGTTATGAGTCCATTATAGTTTATCATCAATAACCATCCCAAGATATTGTGTTTTTTTCGCAACTGAAAAACTATTTTGTCTCAGTTGCGTTGTTTGGGGAAACAGAATCCTGTGGGCAGTAAATTGTTAGAGTAGACTTACTATCAGAGATTTCGAAGCCACTTGTACACCACCTATGTAGACGTATGATAGCAGTGTGCATTTGCAGATGGCAGGACTGGAGTATATGCATAGGTCGTCTGCGTATTGTAATATTTGGACGTCACTGGCAAAGAGGTCATGAAGATCATTAATATAAAGATTGAATAATAAGAAGCCAAGACTGATCTCTGCGGGATTCCTCTGCTAGTTTGTCTCAATCCCAGTGTAATTCCGTGGTACAAATGATTTCTTCCTATTGCTCCTGAAGCTTACAATGATTTGCACGATTAGTTTCGGAATCTAAAGTTTCTCCAATTTTTCTTCCCCAAGATTGAGAAGACGATGTTGTCATATGCTGTATTCAGGTCGATGAACGCAACCATCATAGAATTATTTCGAGAGAAATTTAGCTGTATCTCAATAATGGACTGTAGAAGAATTTCAGTTCTTCCTTTTTCCTTCCCAATCCCAAGTTGTTATTCCAGTCTTTTTTTTTCTTTTCTGTTTCTTTCAAACTACCAATCTAAGTCCCGCTTAACCCTAGATTACTAAAACCTCGTAAAATTTACGATTGCAGTTAGTACGACTTCGTCGTTTCCGTCATTCTGGAAATGTGAGTATAGGGTAAAAATAGGACTTTTTTACTTATGTTGTGCGTGACGTATCACTGGAGACATTCTAACTGCAATTAAGTAGTTTTCATTCTCCGTAAGGTATGACTTCCTCTGAATAAAATACGGAGTAAAATTTACGTTGGTTTAGTGACGATGTAACATTCTCCTCTCTTTAGTTTCTTAGCTTTAATAATTGTCTTCACCAAACACCCTTGCAAAGGTGATAGGCTTATACGACTGGCATTTATAACATCTTTTTTCATTTTTGTGGATGGGGACGACACGACATTTTTGCAAAGAGCCAATTTTGATCTTTTGTGTGCATACGCTACTGTAAATTTTGAGCAGCAGCAGTTTCCCTTTGTTCAGGATATATTGTAACATTGCGCCGCCGGTATAACCGGCGTCATGTGTAGCACCCTTCCCCAGGGAGAGTGCATTCTGGAGTTCTTCCAGCGAAAAGGTTCGTGTAATTGCACCGTTGTCCTCTTCATGTTCCTCCTCGTCTTCCTTGTCCATAACATCAGGTAGGGCTGCCATACACAAGAACGGTTCTAGAAGTTCATCGGAGAGTGGAGGTGTGTGCGTATCCAATGTCAGAACATTTCTTATGTTCCTTGTAACATTACAAATCCTGGTTAAATGTGTTCGTTTCTATATTGCATACAGAAATTTTGCCACGATTTTCTTTTATTGTACTTGAATATTTTCATGGCTGTAGCTTGTGATTTTTTAGGAGCATTAAGTTTTGCATCATAAGAGAGTGTTTTGTATTTCTTTAATGAGCCCTTCGTTCCTTCAGGACTGCGTGACTTCTGAAACCCTCCAGCAGGGCGATGGGTGAGTAGTTCCGCTTGTCTTCTTTTTGAGGTATTGAGACTTCCACTGCTTCACTGATAAATGATAGCGAGACCCTATATTCTCTTTCGGAATACTCAGTTTCGATGATCGATTCCAGGTTTCCTTCCAGAAATGTTTCTTATAGGTTCCATTTCGCTTTATAAGCGTTCTGTATCTAGCTGACAACATTATTAAGTTGTGCGTTTATTGGAATTTGGATTGGCAAGTGATCCGAACCTAAAGTATCCCTTATAAAAAAAAAATAAAAAAAAATGGTTCAAACGACTCTGAGCACTATGGGACTTACCATTTATGGTCATCACTCCCCTACAACTTAGAACTACTTAAACCTAACTAACCTAAGGACAGCACACAACTCCCAGTCATCACGAGACAGATAAAATCCCCGACCCCGCCGGGAATCGAACCCGGAAACCCGGGCGCGGGAAGCGAGAACGCTACCGCACGACCACGAGCTGCGGACGTATTCCTTATCACTTTCCATGTTGTTTTGGTACAAAGTGCAAGGGATACTATGCTCAAATGTACTGCCACCGTGACATCTTTTCGTCGGACTCTTCGTGTGGTACTATAAGGTTTTCTGAATCGAGTACATCCACTAGTATTTTTCCCATTGCGTTATCATTTCTGCAGTCCCACAGTGTTATGGTGCCAATTAAAGTCACCTTGTGGCAGAAAGGGTTACCTGTTCTTTGGATAGTCTGCCGTAACTTGCTTCGATGCTGAGACCAAATTCAGACGGAGTAGGTCCCTGAATTGCAGGCGGATACCCATTACTCGTAATATACATGTTGACTGCCAGTATAGACAACAGAAAAGTGGGTGTCTTGTTTTACCGAGAACGCTGCACAGCCATAGCCAACATCTCTGTCTTTTCCGATGCAGAGAGTCCAGAGTGTGAAGGGTTCGTCTGGTTTTAACCGAGTTTCAGTGATGAACCAAATATCTACATTGGTTTCGACCAGAAAATGTCGAAGGCTGTCTTTTTTGCCTTGAGCGATCTTGCTTTCCATTGGATGATTTTATAGGCTATTTTGGTGTATAACGAGTGGGATCAATCAATCAATCGGGTCTGTTTGTACCACTGGAGTGGGGCGATTATTAGCCTACTGATACGATATATCATTCATCACAGCCATAACTGTACTTAAAACGTTATTAACGAGGTGGTTCCCAACACCACTGTCAGATGAGTATGTGATACTGTGGAGGGTAGGGGCTGGAACCAATTGGAGCGAGAGGAAGGCAAAGTTCTGATCGGTGCAATTTGTACTGTGGGGAATACGCTTTGGTGAGCTCCTCTATGATCCACAATGTTTACGAGTTGCTGGAGTTGTTGTTGGGAATGCTGTAGCAGAGGAAGGGGCGATGGCATCGGCGTTGAATCCACTGGTGCCATCGTTCGTGACGTCTGCGGCGTTGTCGTTGTGGTAAGGGTTGGTTGCTGCGGATCGTAGGTGGTAGTGCCGATATTTGCGTTGAGCCGCTGTTGAGCAGGAAGGGGCGGCAATTCTGTACCGTGTATCGGAATGTTTGGAGCAGTAATAACTGCATTCTCGCATAAGGCCTGTTGTCGTACACAGCTTCTGTTCTCAGACGTTAATATTATTGAGACACATAATTTTGGGAATTTCCTTGTATCTGAGATAAATTGAACAGGTTCTAGGTAGGGCAGTGTGATCACCTGCACAGTAAACACAGGTTGGTTGACTGCCCCTCCCATAGGTTTCACTTTCGTGCGGTCCTGCACAGTATGCATATTTTGTGATACTTTTGCACTGTTCCCTGCCATGTCCAAATCGCAATCAATTATAGCACTGCAAGACGGAGCGTATATAAACATCCACTGAAGAGCGAACTGTGTGAGTATGAACAAACTGTGGGATCCGCTGTGATCTAAATGTCACAGCACAAACTGGTGACAGCTTTGTTACTTTTTCCCTGTTCAGGTTTATCATTTTATTAAATCGCCTGCTAGCAATAATTTCACTGCATTAGCAATTCGCCCTCCGTAAGAGGTTTCAACATTATTGATGATGTCTTGTTTAGAAGTGAAGAACCTCAAAAATTGGGCCCTAAATTTCCTTAGTCGAAGAAAGAATGTTGAACCAAGGCATTTACAATTAATTTTGAAGGATCTCGACCGTGCGGGTCTAGGCGCTACAGTCTGGAGCCGCGTGATCGCAACGGTCGCAGGTTCGAATCCTGTCTCGGGCATGGATGTGTGTGGTGACCTTCGGTTAGTTAGGTTTAAGCAGTTCTAAGTTCTAGGGGATTAATGACCACAGCAGTTAAGTCCCATAGTGCTCAGAGCCATTTGAACCATTTTTGTTTGAAGGATCTCAATTTTCGCAGGGTTTTTGTTCCTGACTATGTCCTTGAACAATGACTCATGGTCCCATCTAACGAACGTGCTTAACGCCACAGGGTAGAGCCTACCTGTGGTTCCACTCCTACTTTCAACAAGCAAGAAGACTGCAGCTGCGTATAAGTTAGCAGTGCAGCTTACATGTTGGTGGATGGCGTCGACACGTAACAGTTCCTGCCGGCCGGAGTGGCCGAGCGGTTCTAGGTGCTTCAGTCTGGAACCGCGCTACCGCTACGGTCGAAGGTTCGAATCCTGCCTCGGGCATGGATGTGTGTGATGTCCTTAGGTTAGTTAGGTTTAAGTAGTTCTAAGTTCTGATGACCTCAGATGTTAAGTCCCATAGTGCTCAGAGCCATTTGAACCATTTTTCGTGACACTTCCTCCATTTTGTCTTTCGGCCTCCGTGAGATCCCGTTGACGTTTCTACGAGGGTTAACAGATCTCTAGGAGCATCGACAGGTGGAACATGCTGGTGTGTATCTGCTTTGTGGGAAGCAATGACTACACTGCTGACTACTTCACTGATAGGTGCCTGAAGTGCACCAGTTTTAACGATCTGGCAGAGCCTTTGGAAGTATGTCAAATACCGGTACAAATACTGTTTACACTGCGCGAGCATTAGCAGAGTAGGAAGTGTTTACGCAATCATAACGCGCCGATGCTATCTCTTCCGCGTCGCGGTGGAAATCGACCTCAACAAGTTTCAAAATGTCCTGGTTGTGAGTCCCCAATTGGTTAGCTGGTCGAACTGTACAACGTCCAGATTTGTGGGGTATTCGAATGTGACAGTGGCGCATTGTTGGGCTGCATGGGAACATGATAATAGACGTACTCGTCAAAGTTCCGATCGATTAAGTCTGACCACCACAAATGCCGATCTCCGTTTTGAGGGTCAGGCATATCGTAGCTTCTAAACCTCTGCGCCTGCCATCCGAGAATATGTAAAGGAGTCATCCCGGACCATTAGCCAGAGACAAGTAGCAGTCGGACTGTGAAGCCCCCGTTCCAAGTGCATGCTGCCGTTAACGCCACAATACCAACTGCGTTTGGAATAGTATCGTGAGTTTGAAGCACGGACGGCTGACGGACGAGTGGTGTCGCATTGTGCTTAGCGGGGAACTGTGATTCGTACTACTCCGGATGATCATCGTCAATGAATGTGGTGGCAACCTGGAGAGAGGTTCCATTATTTCAATGTTTTGCAGAGGCACAGAGGTGTCACTTCCTACGTCATGGTGTGTGTGGAGATCCATTGGATATGACTTCAGGGCAAAGCTGGTACTAATTTTGGGAACTCTGACGGACCAAAGATACGAATTGTTCAAATGACTCTAAGCACTATGGAACTTAACATCTGGGGTCATCAGCCCCATAGACTTAGAACTACTTAAACCTAACTAACATAAGGACATCACACACTTCCGTGCCCGAGGCAAGATTCGAACCTCCGACCGTAGCAGCAGCGCGGTTCCGGACTGAAGCGCCTAGGACCGCTCGGCCACAGCGGCCGGTCCCAACGGTACGTCACGGACGTTCTGCGCCCACATGTGTAACCTCACACGCGACAGTTGCGTGGCGCCATTTTTCACAGGAGAATGCTTTTCCACTCTTTGCACATGTCTCTATACAAAGTATGCGTCTTGTTGAGGTAATCTCGTGGTCAGCAAGGTCTCCAGATCTTTGCCCGGCAGAACACGTGTGGGACCAGCCCGGACGTCAGCTTCATCTCAGTGCCAGAGACCAGGATATGGTAGATCCGTTACAAAGGTTCTGGTGGTCCAGTTTGTCTCAGGAGAGGTTACAATGGATTTGTGCCGCCCTCCCCATAGGAATCAGTGCGTGCATACAGACCATGCAAACGTCATAGTGATAAGTTGACTCATGCTGCCAGGTCCTATGTAAATTTGACGTGTTCGTAATCGCTGAAATAACTTTACGTACCCTCTCAGTCCCTGAATTCTCATTTCGTCTCTTTCTTCCCGTCTCCTAAAATCAATATTTTTTTTTCAGGTGGTGTCGTTGCAAATACTGTAGTTACATAATGCGAGTGGAATGTGGCACACAGCCGCAACAACGTAGCACCACAAGTATTACCGACAACAAACGGAGACGCAAATGTACCGCGCACGAATTACCGTATTTTACAGACTACAAGACACTACGGACTATAAGACGCACCATAATTTTTAACCAATGTTTTAAAAAATATCATTTTCACCATTTTCATCATTAGACTGTAAAGCCAGACTATTAAAAAAACTTTACGAAACTAGCTACTAACAATAATATTGCACTGTCACAGAAAGCACAAATCACTTTCAGTTCAGGTTCATTGGCACCGTAGACTGCAATGACGCATCTAGACTACAGACTGCCGGCCGCGGTGGCCGCGGTTCTAGGAGCTTCAGTCCGGAACCGCGGGGCTGCTACGGTCCAGGTTCGAATCCTGCCTCGGGCATGGATGTGTGTGATGTCCTTAGGTTAGTTAGGTTTAAGTAGTTCTAAGTTCTAGGGGACTGATGACCACAGTAGTTAAGTCCCATAGTGCTCAGAGGCATTTGAACCAGGCAGGCACTACAGACTGTTCTGGGTACGTGACGGCGTGACGGGGGTGGGAAGGCAGTGTCAGCAAGCTTGTGGATCCCCGCAACTCACGTTCGTCGCATAGCTGCACTGCTGCTGCCAGTTGAATCCAATGTTGCCGGGTACAAAGAGGTTTTCCGCGGCATCGAATATTTGGTCATTTTTAAGGCTGGTGGGAATTCCAAATCAAACACTGGGAATTTATACACTAATTTCGAGTATAAGACGCATCTTAGCTGTCTGTAACTTTGACTGTCGTTCGCAAGCACGTGTTATAGACGCATTCGTGAGAAATATCAATACGTGGACACGTCGAATAATTCAGAATAACGAGATTAATCGTCGTTTCCCGGAACGTGGGTCAGTTGCAGACGAGAAGTGGACCGGAGACCGGCCACCTTGATAAACACTGAACTGACCCAGGAGAGAAATTTGGTACTGCGTTCACCTTCAAAAAGTTGGAGGAGACTACCTGTCCAATCTCACATTTCGTTTGCTACCGCTCACGAAGCGACGCTGGAAATAAAACTCTTCGTGATGACCTTGTTAATAGCTGCTGGAATTGCAGGCGCCGGATACAGTGAGGCGTCTAGCGTGTTGTACATGGTTTCGGTCACTTGTTGACGTTAATGGAATCACAGAACTCGGTCGTGTGCTCTTCACTGATGACGTGTGAGTACATTGTAGTGAATACACGAATAGTCGAAACACAAGAATACGGTGAACAGGAAATTCGCATGCACTTGTCTTTCATGAGAATATTCTGCGGTGTCAGTATTAGAGTGTTGTGTGCCGTATCGTATCATCAAAAAATGTTCAAACGTGTGTGAAAACTTATGGCACTTAACTGCTAAGGTCATCAGACCCTAAGCTTACGCACTACTTAACCTAAATTATCCTAAAGACAAACTCACACACCCATGCCTGAGGGAGGACTCGAACCTCCGCCGGCACCAGCCGTATCGTGTCATCGAATAGTGGTCCCAATTTTCATTGAATCTACAGTTAATAGTGTTGCGTAGCAAGATAAAGCACTAGCCGCTACGGAGACCGGACGAAGTGAGAAGAAACAGACGTATTAAGGCGACCACTGAAGAGGATTTTAAAAAATTTAGCACGAATCTGTGGAGTTTACTAAAGAAGTTGGGAGAAGGCAAACCACAAGTCAAAGTAACTTGTCTAATAGCACCAGACCAGATAGTAAGTAGAATTGTATTACTATCTCGAGCACCACGAGACAAATATCACATACAAAAAATAACAAAGGAACACAGAAATACACAACGACCAACAGCACAGGAAACTGAGCACTCCCGTACCTTCACCACTGAAGGACTAGAAGCCACTCTCTGTGATGTTAAGACACTTGGGTTTGATGAACTGGACCTTGTATTACTTGCTCGATATGGGAAGGAAAGAAAGAAATGGCTGCCGCGTGGGGTAGCCGCGTGGTCTGAGTCGCCTGCCACTATTCGCGCGGCTCCTTCCGTCGGAGGTTCGAGTCCTTCCTCGGGCATGGGTGTGTGTGTTGTCCCTAGCGTAACGTAAGTTTGTTTAAGTTACATTAAGTAGTGTGTAAGGTAAGGGACCGATGATCTCAGCAGCTTGGTCCCATAGAACTTACCACAAATTTCGAAATTTCCAAGAAAAGGCTGATCCAATTTTATTCTTGTGTACTAACATAGGGTTGTCTGCAAAAAAACTTTTAAAATTATTAAAGTAATTCCAGTTCTGAAACCATATAATCCAGTGGATAAAGCGGAGACTACTGCCCAATAGCTCTCCTCATCAACTCCTGCAAACTTCTTGAAAGGCGACTTTAGAATGGGATAGGTCCATGAATCGGGGAAGTCATTCCACCAGAGCAGGAAGGTTTCAGGCGATATAGGAGATCTACGGATCATGTTTTGAGCTTAACCACACACACTGAGACAGGTTTCCAAAAACAAAACAAAGGCAACTGTAGCTTTCATAGACCTAAGAGCTGCCTATGGCATTGCGTAGAAAGAAGAGTTTCCACAGAAACTGATGAAAGTAATTCCATGCCGAGCTACATGAGACTTGCTTTCTGACAGGCACTTCCAGGTTGTACCGGGTAGTAACAAAAGCAAAAAGAGGAAACTGAATAACGGAATTCCTCGAAGATCTGTGTTAGCGAGGGTGTTTTTAGCCTCTACATCTCTGCCCTGTGTGAAACCATGTCCAGGGAGTTCAGCTATGCTAATGATATGGCTATCCAAAACAAGCAGTTCGAAGATGCTGAAAATAATGCTGAACTAAATAAAACGCTTGGGTATTTCACTTAAACGTACGTCAGCTGTTTTCATTTGAGCAACAAAATGGCGGGATATAAGCTGAAGGTTCATATGAGTAACATTTAACTCCTCTACCAGCAGCATCCAAGGTATTCGGGAATTACCTTAGATAGCCTTTACCCTTCAAAAGCCGTTTTGGAAACGTGTCCCATAAAATAAGTTCACGCAACCATCTCGTTCTGAGGCTCTGCAGCAGTAACTGGCGAGCATCAGCGGAGACACTGCGAAACTCTGCACTCGCCGTGGCGTACTCTGCAGCAGAGCACGGCGCACCAGTGTGGGTAACCAGCAAGCATGTAAAGAAGGTGAACGCCGAGCTCAACGCAGCTATGAGGGTATAATTGCATACAGTATGTTGGAAATTAGATGGAGTGATAAGGTAGGGAATGAGGAGGTTCTCCACAGAATCGGCGAGGAAATGAATATATGAAAAGACTGACAAGAAGAAGGGACAGACCGAACGAGGTGGTGCAGTGATTAGCATACAGCTCTCGCATTCGGGAGGACGACGGTTCCAAAGCGCGTCCGGCTACCCTTATTTGGATTGTCCGTGATTTCCCTAAATCGCTTCAGGAAAATTCCGGGATGGTTCTGTTACAAGAGTATGGCCGACTTCCTTCCCCAACCTTCCCTAATCCGATGGGACCCATGACCTCGCTGTCGGGTACATACCCCCTCCCACATCAATCAACCAACCAACCAAGAAGGGACAGGATAACAGGACAGAGGGATCCGTACAGGGTCAAAATTGTAGAGGAAGACAGAGATTGGGAAACATCTAGCAAATAATTGAGGATATAGGATGCAAGTGCTACTCTGGGATCAATAGGTTGGCGCAGAAGAGGAATACAGCGCGGGCCACTTCAAACTAATCAGAAGACTGACGATTAAGAATAAATAAATAAATAAATAGATAGAGACTGCCACACTACACTGGCTCCCAACACTTAGCCACATAGCCCCTTCTTCCCTGTAGAGACAGGAAGCTTTGCTGAACGAATAAACGAAAGTATTGAACAGTCCTCTACTTTCCATCCACGAAGATGTCCCAGTTTTGAAAAAAACTCGATTTCGCTCTGGAAACAACCCTCTGAGAGTGGGCAACAACTTCAGCAGGGACACCAAACGGCACGAGAGGTGGAGTTATGGGGTTCCTGTCCAGGAAACAGTGATCATACCAAAACAGCAGAAAAACCTAAGGGACCTGAACTTTCATTACAGCTATTCAAGAGCCTAGACAAACAGACTCCAAACGGGACACGGAATATGTTCACAACCTCTCCACCAGTGGGGAAGCCCTAGCTGTGTCTGTGGGGCTCCAAATTGTCCAAAACATCTTTCAGCATGTCAGGGTAGCTTGGTTGGCTTCTTCAACGGAACACCGTCCTGCCTCGAATGAGTGGCCGATCTGGACGTCAGAAAATGAGGGTACAAGTTAGGCAATTTATTTGCAAACAAATAAAATCACGCAGTTTACTTCACTTATTAACCAGCCAGACGTACTTTATCGTCTGTTGTAATACCACAGTGTGTCTTATTACACATCTAATACAATACACTGCTCCAAAAAATTAGTACACCTGGAAAGACGACGTCGATATTGATCTGAAGATGCTGGATGTAATAACGACGGTTTCAACGTCATTCGACAACAATAGCACAGTGGAATAGCTACCAGATCGCCATCTGTGTCTACTGTTTAATAGAGACTGTTCACAGCCAGAAGGCTCAGTGTGGTGCAAACGTGTGAAGCAAGCAGGCAACCATCCCACGGAGACGCACTCATGCTTCCTATAGCCTACCGAGCGAGTTTCAAAGTGCTGAAATTGTGGCGTGAGTGTCCTTTCGGAGAATTCCCACACAAGTTTCACGTGCTGCGTCAGTTGCGCAACGATGCTGCCATCAGTGGTCACTTGAACATTCTCACACTCGTAGACGAGATTCTAGACATACACACAGGGCAGACGCCCGCTAGGATCGTCGTATAGTAAGGGCAGGTTTGATTTCTGCCGAGTATTAACCGAGTGAAAGATGCTTATTCTTGGGAATAAACTAATATTGGTAACAAGAAACGACAATAATGAACATACATATTGAGAGGCCAATGTCAAAATACCCAGACTCGTGAACAGAGGTCTACAAGAGTTTCGTGAACTCACACCACTTATTGCACGAACCACCCGTTTCTGAGCCAAAAATATCCTTGTAGAATGGGAAGAGTTACCCCAAAATATAATACCATACGACATAAGCGAATGAAAATAAGCAGAGTAGACTAATTTTCATGTCGATGTATCACTCACTTCTGATACCGTTCGAATAGTAAAAAGGGCAGTATTAAGTCTTTGAACATGATCCTGAACGTGGGCTTTCCACGACAGCTTACTATCTATCTGAACACTTAGAAATTTGAACTGTTCCGTTTCACTAGTCATATGCCCGTTCTCTGAAATTAAAACGTCAGGTTTTGTTGAATTGTGTGCTAGAAACTGTAAAAACTGAGTCTCACTGTGATTTAACGTTAGTTTATTTTCTGAAAGCCATGAACTAAGGTCATGTACTGCACTATTTCAAACCGAGCCAATGTTGCACATAACATCCTTTACTACCAAGCTAGTTTCATCAGCAAACAGAAATATTTTAGAGTTACCTGTAATACTAATGGGCATATCATTTATATAAATAAGGAACAGGAGTGGCCCCAACACTGATCCCTGGGGCACCCCCCACTTGACAGTACCCCACTCAGATCCCACATAACGGCCGTTATCAACATTGTGAATAATGACCTTTTGCTGCCTGTTGCTAAAGTAAGAGGTGAACCAATTGTGAGCTACTCCCCGTATTCCGTAATGGTCCAACTTCTGGAGCAATATTTTGTGATTAACACAATCAAATGCCTTAGTTAAATCAAAACATATGCCAAGTGTTCGAAACGTTTTGTTTAGCCCATCCAATACCTCACAGAGAAAAGAGAATATATCGCATTTTCAGTTGTTAAACGACTTCTAAAGCCGAACTGTACATTTGATAGCAAATTGTATGATATAAAATGATCAATTATCCTTACATACACAGCCTTTTCAATAACTTTTACAAACACTGATGGCATAGAAATATGTCTAAAATTATCTACATTATCCCTTTCTCCCTTTTTATAAAGCGGCTTTACTACTGAGTACTTTAATCGCTCAGGAACCTGACCATTCCTAAAGGAAAAATTACATATATGGCTAAATACAGGGCTAACATGTGCAGCACAGTACTTAAATATTCTGCTAGACATGCCATCATAAGCATGAGAGTCCTTGGTCTTCAGTGATTTAATTACTGACTGAGTCTCCTTCCTGTTTGTATCACAGAGGAGTATTTCAGACATCAATCTCGGGAAGGCATTTGCCATGAAAGTTGTACGATTTCCTGTAGAAACTAAATTTTTTATTTAATTCACCACCAATACTCAGAAAATGATTATTAAATACTGTACACATTTCTGAATTATCAGTAACAGGAATACTTTTACTGCGAACTGACTTTATATCGTCGACCTTGTGCTGCTGACCAGACACTTCCTTCACAACTGACCGCATGGTTTTAATTTTATCCTGTGAATTTGCTATTCACCTTTGCATACCACATACTCTCTGCCTTCCTAATAACATTTTTAAGCACCTTACAATACTGTTTGTAATGGGCTACTATAGGTTGATTGTGACTACTTCTAACATTTTGATATAATTTCCGCTTTGTTCTACATGACATCCCTATCCCACTAGTCAGCCACCCGGCCGGCCCATTACTGCTTGTTAGTCCAGACCTGTCAACACGAACTGTTGCGAACCGGTCATTAGCAGCGATACTACGGGCACGCACGCCTCTAGCCTATCTTCCACTCACGCTACAGGATCGACGTACACGGCTCGACCGGCGCCGTCAGATGATCGCTTGGAAGCTGGAATGGCGCGCCGTGGTCTTCAGCGACGAAAGCAAATTCTGCCTGCACGCAAGTGATGGTCGTTCGCGCGTACAACGTAGACTTAAGGAGCACTGTCTAGTATAGCGCATTCATATAAGACACACAGACCATATCCCATAGGCCTTATGGTCTGGGTTGTGATAAGGTACAACGCTCGTTCAGCTTTGGTGTTTTCGGAGGAGACACCAACTAGAACACGGTGCGTGCAGAATGTTGTTAGATTCGTTATTTTTGTGTTCTTGCAAGAGGAAGGGAATGTCTGGTCCCAACACACATATGCTTGCGTCACACTGTCGGTGAAACTCAACGTGCTCTTCAACACATGCTGCAACTTCCGTGGACAGCACGATTTCCAGACTTACTCCAATCGAGCACGTGTTGGATATGATGGGACGTCAACCAAAACAGTTCGAGCAGGCGTGACAAAACGTTTCCCAGGACAGTATTCGCAATCGGTGTGATCCACAGGACGCCAACGTGAGCGCCTGCGTTGCCGCCCGCGGCTGCTACACCTACTATTAGTAGGTGTTTCAGCAAGGGGGGGGGGGGGGGGGTAACTACTGCCTCAGAGCCGCTTGCGTTATTGATCTGTAAATGTAATCAATTTATGTACTACATACGCACCGTTGCAACAACACATCTTTGGTGAACTGGAGTCGTACAAAGAAGTGTACGATTTTTTTCCGGCAGTGTAATTTATTTCTTAAGCTAATTTTTTGGTGGTCAGATCGTCTCTAAAGGATTACGTCCCCTATGTTTTCCAGATTTAACGTTTCCAGACACCTTCCAGCGAGACTCCCTTAAAGGAGGGGCCCTTAAAAAAAGATCACACACAATGGTTCCAATAAAGATTAAGAACAGAGATTACCAACATCAATGTCAATGAACTTCGTAATGCGGCCTCAAACGTCGGAAACGAGTTCGTTCATGAACTGCTGGATTACTTATTGGTACTCGCAACTTTTAGATCAGCCTGTACTGCTGTGTTCCACTTGAACTGAATAAAGTAATGGAACAGTGCAGTTTTGAAATTTCGCAGGCATAAGAAAGAAAATATGGCATTTTGTTGTCAGTCTGCAGTCCTCTAAAACCTGATTACTAATAAAAATGCATTAAACAATTTAGTCAGTTTATTTTCCTAAGCTACACAAGTCTTTTTCTTGTTTGAAGAACTTGATACTGGAAAGAAAACTGAAAAATGTAAAGGATATGTGAGCGAATAAGGAGAGCACTAAAAATGGAAGTAAGGCCGAACATGTCCAGGAAGTCCCCGTACCCCTAAGTCAAAAAGTGTAAATTGTATTTGAGTTCCTTAAAAATTATGTATACAGCCGATGGGCATGTTTGCTGCCTTCCATTACACGGACTTCTATGCTTCTGCGTATCCCGCATAACTTTTCATGTATGCGGAGCATCTCATGGCTGGCCCTGTGGCCGAGCGGTTCTAGGCTCTTCAGTCCGGTACCGCGCTGCTGCTACGGTCGCAGGTTCGAATCCTGCCTAGGGCATAGATGAGTGTGATGTCCTTACGTTAGTTATGTTTAAGTAGTTCTAAGTCTAGGGGACTGATGACCTCAGATGTTAAGTCCCACAGTGCTTAGAGCCATTTGAACCATTTAACATCTCAAGAGTTGTGGTTCGGATGGCTTCACTTTTGTGCAGTTCTTCATTAGTTTTTTACCGGTATTGAGCAACGTCGGCCTTCATTATTCCCCGTATTGAGCCGTCTGTCGTGGTATGGTCCAGAGATTATTGTGGCCATTACAATGGGACTGGAAACGTTGCTAAATCACACCCTCTAGAACTGTCCGGAAATTTTTCATCAGGCAACTCATGCACTTCAATAGCAAAGGGTGCTGAAGCCCCAAACTGCTGTAGGGAGGCATTGTCCACGATTAACTTGTATTCGAACCGAGTTACTAACCGAGTTTGCAATATGTCCAGCGGTGCCAATAAAGTAACTGTTTATTTCCCCAGTTGTACGAGGGCCATTCAACGAGTAATGCAACACATGGTTTCCTGAAAGCAGGTTGGTTTTATTCAGGATCCCAGCGCACCGTATTATTCCCCACTCTTTTGGATATATAACCCTGTTCTTCATCATAATCTCCGTTAAATGCTACGGCCTTACACCACTTTACTGGGAGGTCCTGTGTGCCTGCATGGCACCGCCATACTGGTCGACATCGGAGCCAACGTCTTGCTGCATCAATAACCTTCGCATCATTCCCGTACTGACTCCTGTGGAGTGTATTCCTCTTTGCACCAGAGACATGGAAGTCAGAAAGGGCGAGATCCGGGCTGTATGGTGGAGGAGGAAGAACAATCCAACGACGTTTTGTGAGCTCCTCTTGGTGCGCAGATTTATATGAAACCTTGCCATGTCATGGAGAAGGACAAGTTCCATTGCCTTTTTATGGCGATGATCACGCTGAACTCTTTTCTTCGATTTCCTGTGTGTAGAACAGTGCACGACAGAGATCGTTGCACCAAGATGGAGGGTTCAAATGGTTCAAATGGCTCTGAGCACTATGGGACTTAACATTTGTGGTTATCAGTCACCAAGAACTTAGAATTACTTAAACCTAACTAACTTAGGAACGTCACACACATCCATGCCTGAGGCAGAATTCGAACCTGCGACCGTAGCGATCACACGGTTCCAGATTGAAGCGCCTAGAACTGCTCGGCCACACCGGCCAGCCAAGATGGAGGGCATCAATGAGAATAACCTCTTCAGAATCCCAGACCGACGCCATGGCTTTACAGCTTCAGAGGAGAGGTAGTGTGGCACCAGGCCGTGGACTGTCGTTTTGTTTCCGGTTCGTAATGATGAACCCATGTTTCATCGCCTGTGACGATGTTCGACAAGATATTGTCACGATTGGCATTGTAACGGACAAGAAATTTCGCAGAGATGGTCCTTAGTTGCTCTTCATGGTCTTCGGTTAGGCAGCGAGGAACTCATTGGGCACACACCTTTGAGTACCCCAAGTGGTGGACGACTGTGTCAGCACCACCAACAGAGACGTTTAGTTGAGCAGCGATGCGTTTGCTTGTGATCCGTATATCACCTCGACAGAGAGTGTCCGCACGTTCCAACGTTGCAAGACTCACAGCTGTGTGCTGCCCCCCGCCACGCTGAAGATCGAACAGGTTTGCGCAACCTTTTAGTGATGGTGACAGACGCATCGCCCAATGACTCACTGTGGTTTTGTTCACTGCCAGGTGTCCGTAGGCGTTCTGCAAGCGCCTATGGGTATCAGCGATGCTCTGGTTTTTCACCAAAAGAAACACAATGACAGCTCGCTGCTTGGAACGCACTCCCGTTACAGACGCCATTTTGGAGGATACACATAGCGCTGCCACCTGTCGGACCTGTCGGAACTACATGAAAAAAAAAATGGTTCAAATGGCCCTGAGCAGTATGGGACTTAACTACTCAGATCATCAGTCCCCTAGAACTACTTAAACCTAACTAACCTAACGACATCACACACATCCATGCCCGAGGAAGGAGTCGAACCTGCGACCGTATCGGTCGCGCGGTTCCAGACTGTAGCGTCTAGAACCGCTCGGCCACTCAGGCCGACGAACTTCATGAAACTGTAGGGGCGGAAGCAGGAGTATTCCACGATATGCCACAACAAATTTCTCTTTTTTTCAACCGAAACGGTCCGATAAAAAATGTGTTGCATTACTTATTGAACAGGCCTTGAATAAATTGAAAAGGTGTACAAGGACTTCTCAGGCAACCTGTCCAAGTGGTTTGTCGTACCAGCAGTGGCGTTAAACGGCGGATTCGCCCTAGCAACGACAAAACTAGAGTCGAAACCTTCAAAATACAGTTTCCCTGATCAGCTGTGGGGGTGACAACGAGGGACAGGAACAGAAATGAAGACACACTGCAGACACTCCACACAAGTTGTTGTTCTTGTTGTCTTCAGTCGTGAGACTGGTCTGATGCAGCTCTCCATACTACTCTGTCCTGTGCAAGCTTCTTCATCTCCCAGTACTTACTGCAACCTACATCCTTCTGAATCTGTTTAGTGTATTCATCTCTTGGTCTCCGTCTACGATTATTACCCTCCACGCTGCCCTACAATGCTAAATTTGTGATCCCTCTATGCCTCAGAACATGTGCTATCAACCGGTCCCTTCTTCTTGTCAAGTTGTGCCACAAGCTCCTCTTCTCCCCAATTCTATTCAATACCTCCTCATTAGTTATGTGATCTACCCATCTAATTTTCAGCATTCTTCTGTAGCACCACATTTCAAAAGCTTCTTCTCTTTTGTCCAAACTATTTACCGTCCATGTTTCACTTCCATACATAGCTACACTCCATACAAATACTTTCAGAAACAACTTCCTGACAGTTAAATCTATATTCGATGTTAACAAATTTCTCTTCCTCAGAAATGCTTTCCTTGCCATTGAAAGTCTACATTTTATATCCTCTCTACTTCGACTATCATCAGTTATTTTGCTCCCCAAATAGCAAAACTTTTTACTACTTTAAGCGTCTCATTTCCTAATCTAATTCCCTCAGCATCACCCGACCTAATTCGACTACATTCCATTATCCTCCTTTTGCTTTTGTTGATGTTCATCTTAAATCCTCCTTTCAAGACACTGTCCATTCCGTTCAACTGCTCTTCCAAGTCCTTGCTGTCTCTGACAGAATTACAATGTCATCGGCAAACCTCAACGTTTTTATTTCTTCTCCATGGACTTTAATACCTACTCCGAATTTTTCTTTTGCTTCCTTTACTGCTTGCTCCATATACAGATTGAATAACATCGGGGACAGGCTACAACCCTGTCTCACTCCCTTCCCATCCGCTGCTTCCCTTTCATGCCCCTCGACTCTTATAACTGCCATCTGGTTTCTGTACAAATTGTAAATAGCCTTTCGTTCCCTGTATTTTACCCCTGCCACCTTTAGAATTTGAAAGAGAATATTCCAGTCGACATTGTCAAAAGCTTTCTCTAAGTCCACAAATGCTAGACATGTAGGTTTGCCTTTCCTTAAACTATTTTCTAAGATAAGTCGTATGGTCAGTATTGCCACACGTGTTCCAACATTTCTGCGGAATCCAAACTGATCTTCGCCGAGGTCGGCTTCTACCAGTTTTTCCATTCGTCTGTAAAGAATTCGCGTTAGTATTTTGCAGCTGTGACTTATTAAACTGATAGTTCGGTAATTTTCACATCTGTCAACACCTGCTTTCTTTAGGATTGGAATTATTATATTCTTCTTAAAGTCTGAGGGTATTTCGCCTGTCTCATACATCTTGCTCACCACGTGGTAGAGTTTTGTCAGGACTGGCCCTCCCAATGCTGTCAGTAGTTGCAATGGAATGTCGTCTACTCTCGGGGCCTTGTTTCGACTCAGGTCTTTCAGTGCTCTGTCAAACTCTTCACGCAGTATCGTATCTCCCACTTCATCTTCATCTACATCCTCTTCCATTTCCATAATATTGTCCTCAAGTACATCACCCTTGTATAGACCCTCTATATACTCCTTCCAGCCGGCCGGTGTGGGCGTGCGGTTAAAGGCGCTTCAGTCTGGAACCGCTAGACCGCTACGGTCGCAGGTTCGAATCCTGCCTCGGGCATGAATGTGTGTGATGTCCTTAGGTTAGTTAGGTTTAAGTGGTTCTAAGTTCTAGGGGACTTATGACCACAGATGTTGAGTCCCGTAGTGCTCAGAGCCATTTGAACCATTTTTACTCCTTCCACCTTTCTGCTTTCCCTTCTTTGCTTAGAACTGGGTTTCCATCTGAGCTCTTGATATTCATACGTGTGGCTCTCTTTTCTCCAAAGGTCTCTTTAATTTTCCTGTAGGCAGTATCTATCTTACCCCTAGTGATATGGGCCTCTACATCCTTACATTTGTCGTCTAGCCATCCCTGCTTAGCCATTTTGCACTTCCTGTCGATCCCATTTTTGAGACGCTTGTATTCCCTTTTGCCTGCTTCATTTACTGCGTTTTTATATTTTCTTCTTTCATCAAGTAAATTCAATATTTCTTCTGTTACCCAAGGATTTGTACTAGTCCTCGTATGTTTACCTACTTGATCCTCTGCTGCCTTCACTACTTCATCCCTCAGAGCTACCCATTCTTCTTCTACTGTATTTCTTTCCCTCATTCCTGTCAATTGTTCCCTTATGCACTCCCTGAAACTCTCTACAACCTCCGGTTCTTTCAGTTTATCCAGGTCCCATCTATTTAAATTCCCACCTTTTTGCAGTTTCTTCGGTTTTAATCTACAGTTCATAACCAATAGATTGTGGTCAGAGTCCACATCTGCCCCTGGAAATTTCTTACAATTTAAAACCTGGTTCCTAAATCTCTGTCTTACCATTATATAATCTATCTGATACCTTCTAGTATCTCCAGGATTCTTCCATGTATACAACCTTCTTTTATGATTCTTGAACCAAGTGTTAGCTATGATTAAGTTATGCTCTGTGTAAAATTCTACCAGATGGCTTCCTCTTTCATTTCTCTCCCCCAATCCATATTCACCCACTACGTTTCCTTCTCTCCCTTTTCCTACACTCGAATTCCAGTCACCCATGACTACTAAATTTTCATCTCCCTACACTATCTGAATAATTTCTTTTATTTCATCATACATTTCTTCAATTTCTTCGTCATCTGCAGAGCTAGTTGGCATATAAACTTGTACTACTGTAGTAGGTGTGGGCTTCGTATCTATCTTGGCCACAATAATGCTTTCACTATGCTGTTTGTAGTAGCTTACCCGCATTCCTATTTTCCTATTCATTATTAAACCTACTCCTGCATTACCCCTATTTGATTTTGTGTTTATAACCCTGTAGTCACCTGACCAGAAGTCTTGTTCCTCCTGCCACCGAACTTCACTAATTCCCACTATATCTAACTTCAACCTATCCATTTCCCTTTTTAAATTTTCTAACCTACCTTCCCGATTAAGGGATCTGACATTGCACGCTCCGATCCGTAGAACGCCAGTTCTCTTTCTCCTGATAACGACGTCCTCTTGAGTAGTTCCCGCCCGGAGATCCGAATGGGGGACTATTTTACCTCCGGAATATTTTACCCAAGAGGAGGCCATCATCATATAACCATACAGTAAAGCTGCATGCCCTCGGGAAAAATTATGGCTGTTTTCCCCTGCTTTCAGCCGTTCGCAGTACCAGCACAGCAAGGCCGTTTTGGTTAGTGTTGCAAGGCCAGATCAGTCAATCATCCAGACTGTTGCCCTTGCAACTACTGAAAAGGCTGCTGCCCCTCTTCAGGAACCACACGTTTGTCTGGCCTCTCAACAGATACCCCTCCGTTGTGGTTGTACCTACGGTACGGCCATCTGTATCGCTGAGGCACGCAAGCCTCCCCACCAACGCCAAGGTCCATGGTTCATGTGGGGAGACTCCACACATACAGGTTATAATATCTACAGAATTCGAGACATCACAGAAAGCGGTGACTGTTTGGCAAAATCCATCTGCAGGGATGAGCCTAGAGGGCTCTTCATAGTGGCCAGGCCAAGAAGAAGAAAGGAAGTTAGACTTTGAGCTTGGCGACACAGATGAAAGATAGTGATGAGCTTCTTCTTCTTTTTCCAGACCTTCATGGTCTCGGCAAGTAATTATTGGACTTGGGAATGTTAGGGATACCACAGCTCGTGGTCTCGCGGTAGAGTTCTCGCTTCCCGAGCACGGGGTCCCGGGTTCAATTCCCGGCGGGGTCAGGGATTTTCACCTGCCTCAAGATGACTGGGTTACCTTGTGTCATCTTCATCATCATCATTCATCTCCATTACCTTGCCTAGTACAGCGGAGCGGGTCCCCTACGCTCTGTCAAGGAGTGTGGGACTTCATCATCAGAGGTAGAGAGTGACCAGAGCCTGTTGCTGTCGCCTCCCTTTCTCGCCTGGGACGGAAAATGCGTACTCCCCCTTGCGAAAGTGTGTGAACTTTTTCTAAGACTTTGCGGGACGTGAGTATTCACCTAGCCAGATGTGGGAAACGGCCTGAAAAGCACATCCACGCTGGTCGGCACTGCTACACTTGCTGGTAATCCTCCGGGCGGATTCGATACGGGGCCGGGTCACTTCTCCGGATCACGGGAGTGGCGTGCAAACGGTCGCAGCCATCTGGACGCTTCGATGATGGTAACGATGGTGATGATGATGACGTACATTTCACTGTTTCCGGGTCAGGTGCATTCGGCGAAGTGCCGAGGACGACAAAGCAACTGCTCGGGACTTTTAGGAACCGATTATTCACGAGAAAGCACCGCCGGCCGGAAGCGCCGGCCTTCCAGGAAGAGGCGCGGCCAGCGCGCGCAGACGCGCCGCGCCGCACCGCTCTCCTCCGCCGTCGTCCGGCGAACCCGCGGCCAAAAAGCGCGCCCGGTGCGTGCTGCGACAAATTTTTATTGCGACCGGCTCTTTTGTCGGTACGATAACATTAATTCAGAGTGCGCGAGCGGGCGCGCCGCGCCGATTTTTATGGGGGCAAAAACGGTGAGCGACAGACGGACAAGTGTGCTGGTGCTCGGGACGACCCAGTTGCGGGCGCGCCCCGGCACCTGTTGTCGGCCGTCACACGGGGACAGGCGGGCAGGAATCCGGCGGGCGGCGCGGCGCAGCTGCCGCGGCGGCGAAAGCGCCGCGCAGGCCGTAGGGAGCAGGGAGCCCTTTATGTAAGAGCGCGGGACTCGCCCCCATGTGGCTGCTGTGTCCCGTGGCGCCAGCGAAACTACTTGTTCCTCCTGTTTCACGTACGCTTCCATGTTTCGGCCAAGTAGACACTTTGAAATTAGTAATTTTTTTTTCCAGTGTGGTAATGCATAGTTACATGTAAAGGTACTTTGTGTGGTAATCTGATGTCGAACGCGTGATTAGAGAAACAGTTAAGCTCGTGCTTAAGTTCGTAAAAAATCTTGAAAAGTGACCAGCGATGCAAAAGTTAATCAGAAATGCAGCGTTAAACTGGGTACTGCAACGCTCCTGGCGAGAATAGTCTGTTATGTTCAAATACACTACTGGGCATTAAAATTGCTACACCACGAAGATGACGCGCTACAGACGCGAAATTTAACTGACAGCTGGAAGATGCTATGATATGCAAATGATTAGTTTTTCAGAGCATTCACACAAGGTTGGCGCCGGTGGCGACACCTACAACGTGCTGACGTGAGGAAAGTTTCCAACCGATTTCTCATACACAAACAGCAGTTGACCGGCGTTGCCTGGTGAAACGTTGTTGTGATGCCTCGTGTAAGGAGGAGAAATGCGTACCATCACGTTTCCGACTTTGATGAAGGTCGGATTGTAGCCTGTTGCGATTGCGGTTTATCGTATCGCGACATTGCTGCTCGCGTTGGTCGAGATCCAATGACTGTTAGCAGAATATGGAATCGGTGGATTCAGGTGGGTAATACGGAACGCCATGCTGCATCCCAACGCCTTCGTATCACTAGCAGTCTAGATGACAGGCATCTTATCCGCATGGCTGTAACGGATCGTGCAGCCACGTCTCGATCCCTGAGTCAACAGATGCGGACGTTTGCAGGACAACAACCATCTGCACGAACAGTTCGACGCCGTTTGCAGCAACAGGGACTATCAGCTCGGAGACAATGGCTGCGGTTACCCTTGACGCTGCATCACAGACAGGAGCGTCTGCGATGGTGTACTCAACGACGAACCTGAGTGCACGAATGGCAAAACGTCATTTTTTCGGATGAATCCAGGTTCTGTTTACAGTATCATGATGGTCGCATACGTGTTTGGCGACATCGCGGTGAATGCACATTGGAAACGTGTATTCGTCATCGCCATACTGGCGTATCACCCGGAGTGATGGTATGGGGTGCCATTGGTTACACGTCTCGGTCACCTCTTGTTCGCATTGACGGCACTGAAGAGTGGACGTTACATTTCAGATGTGTTACGACCCGTGGCTCTACCCTTCATTCGATCCCTGCGGCATAATGCACGACCGCATGTTGCGGGTTCTGTACGTGCCTTTCTGGATACAGAATATGTTCGACTGCTACCCTGGCCAGCACATTCGCCAGATCTCTCTCCAACTAAAAAAATCTCGTCAATGTTGGCCGAGCAACTGGCTCGTCACAATACGCGAGTCACTATTCTTGATGAATGTATGTGGTATCGTGTTGAAGCTGCATGGGCAGCTGTACCTGTACACGGCATCCAAGCCCTGTTTGACTCAATGCCCAGGCGTATCAAGGCCGTTATTACGGCCAGACGTGGTTGTTCCGGGTACTGATTTCTCAGGATCCATGCACCCAAATTGCGTGAAAATGTAATGACATGTCGGTTCTAGTATAATATATTTGTACAATGAATATCCGTTTATCACCTGCATTTCTTCTTTGTGTAGTAATTTTAACGGCCAATAGTGTATAAGAAAACCGTCCTGTTAGCAATAATACAAGCAATCTGACTGCGAGTAAAATATGAGACATCAATAACTGCCAAAAATGCACTGTCTGAAATGAATGTCACTGCTGAAATATTAAACGTTTGACACGTAAATTATACACTGAAGTGCCAAAGAAACTCGTATAGGCATGCGTATTCAAGTACACAGATCTGTCAGCAGGTAGAATACGGTGCTGCGGCAGTGCCTGTATAAGACAACAAGTGTTTGGCGCAGTTGTTATATTGGTTACTGATGCTACAATGGTACTTTATCAGGATTTACGTGTATTTGATCGTGGTGATATAGTCGGTGCTCGATCGATGGAGCACAGCATCTCCGAGGTACCGATGAAGTGAAGATTTTCCCGTACGAACATTTCACGAGTGTACCGTGAATATCAGGAATCCAGTAAAACATTAAATCTCCGACACCGCTGTGGCCGGAAAAAGATCCTGCAAGATCGGAACCAACGACGACAGAAGAGAATCGTTCAACGTGACAGACGTGCAACCCTTAAGCAAATTGCTGCAGAATTCAATGCTGGACCATCAAAAAGTGTCAGCGTGCGAGCCATTCAATGAACATCATCGATATGGGTTTTCAGAGCCGAAGGGCCACTCGTACATCCTTGAAGACTGCATCACCTGGGCCAGTCAGCACCGACATTGGTCTGTTGATGACTGGAAACATGTTGCCTGGCCGGACGAGTCTCGTTTCACATTGGATCGACGTGTAGGGGTATGGAGACAACTTCATGAATCCATGGACCCTGTATGTCAGCAGGGGACTGTTCAGTTGGTGGAGGCTCTGTAATGGTGTGGGGCGTGCGTAGGGACCCCTGACACATCTAGATACGACTCTGACATGTACGTAAGCATCCTGTCTGATCACCTGCATCCATTTATGTCCATTGGGCATTCCGATGGACTTGGACAATTCCAGCGGACAATACGACACCCTACACGTCCAGAATTGCTACAGAGTCGCTCTAGGAACAATCTTCTGAATTTAAACACTTCCGCTGGCCACCAAACTCACCAGAGTTGGGATGCTTTTCAACGTACCGTTCGGAAGAGATCTCCACCCCCCTCGTGCTCTTACGGGTTTATGGGCAGCCCTGCAGGATTCATAGTGTCCTCCAGCACTACTTCAGACATTAGTCGAGTCCATGCCACGTCTTGTTGCAGTATTCTGCGTTCTCACGGGGGCTCTACACGATTTCAGGCAGGTGAACCGGTTTCTTTGGTTCTTTAGTGTAATTTCGTAATTCTTGAAAAGTGATCAACAAAGCAAAAGTTAATACGAAACGCAACGTTAGATTGTGTACTGCAATGCTCGTGGCGCCAGTACAGTCTGTTCTGTTAAATTTAAGAAAACTGTCCTGTTAGCAACAAATCAAGCAATCTCACTGCGAGAAAAATATGAGATATATAAAACTACCAAAAATGTACAGTCTGAAAAGTACCTCACTGGTGAAATGTTAACTGTATCACACGTAAATTATAAATGGCCTACCTATTTGTGCAATAAATAAATGTTGTGCTGCTGCTGTTTCCATACTACGTTGCTGCTGCTATACTAATTTAAAAAATCAACATTCAAACTACTAGCAAACCTAAGCCCATTCCAGCACATTTAGGAGCTGTAGCTGTCAGGGTGAGGACAATGCAGGAAATTACCGTCTGCAGCATCCACCTTCCTCCAGATGGAAAGGTACCACAACATTTATTGGATGCACTAATTTCTCATCTCCCCCACCTTTTCTATTTGTGGATCGTTTTAACGCCAATTAACCTTTGTGGGGCGGAACCAAGATTACTGGTCATGTTAAAGATATTTAGAATCCACTAACTCAACTCGAAGTTTACTTACTACAGGTGCCACCCCTCTTTTCAGTGTGCCACGTGGCACATACTCGGCCATTGATCTCTAAGTTTGTGGTCATTATGGATTGTAGACGGGCCATGCAATGTCATAAGCAGCACCCATCAATGGAGCACCTCACTGCCTTGAAATGGCTCCGTGCCCAGGTCCGTCAACTAGTCAAAAGGCGGAAGCAGGAGTGCTGGGAACGATATGCCTCCATCATTTTAACGTGAACCTCTCCTTCCCATGTTTGGACTAAGCTCAGACGCCTGTATGGTTATCAGTCCCCTGCAAGTATACCTGGGATTTCCACACACAGAGCTGTATATGACGACCCAGACGCTATCACAGATCTGTTTGCCAAGCATTACGGTCGAACTTCTGTGTCTGAGAATTACTACCCCTCCTTTAGTACCCTTTAACAGCAAGTGGAATGACTATATCTGTCTTTTCCCACACGCCACGCTGAGCCATACAATCTTCCATTCAGTGCGTGGGAATTTCTGAGTGACCTTGCAGACTGTTCCGACTCAACCCCTGGGCCAGACTGCATCCATCACCAAATGATTAAACGTCTGTTGGAAGATTATCAGCACCACCTTCTTCGACTGCATCTTGAGTGATGGTGAAATCCCGTCCCAGTGGTGACAAAGTATCATCGCTTCATTGCCAAAACCTGGTAAGAACCCGTAAGATATCGATCATTCTATTAGCCTCATCAACTTTCTGTGCAAGCTGCTCGAACATAAGGTGAGCTGGCGATTGTGTTGGCCCCTTGAGTCTCGGGGCTTTCTGGCTCCATCCGACGGTGGTTTTTGCCAAGGTCGCTCAACCGCTAACAACTTGGTGTACTCCAAGTCTGCCATCCGAATGGCCTCTTCCTACCGTCATCACCTGATTGCCATCTTCTTTAACCTGACGAAAGCCTATGACACCAACTGGAGACGTCACATCCTCACTATACCGCATAAGTGGGGTCTCTGGGACCTGCTCCCAATTTTTATATAGAACATTTTGTCGCTCCACATTTTCAGAGTTCGAGTTGGTGTTTCACGTAGTTCCCCTCATATCCACAACAATGGGATCCCACAGGGTTTAGTGCTAAGCGTCCCACTCTCATTAGTGGCCATTAATCGTCTCACAGCAGTAGTGGGGTCCTTAGTGACACCCTTCTGATATACCGATAAATTTTGTGTTTCCTTTTGCTTATCTACTATTGGTATGGCTCAACGTCGATTACAGGGAGCCATACAAAAGATGCAGTCATTTACCCTCACACATGGCTTTCAGTTTACAGCCACCAAGACTTGCGTCATGCTCCATTGTTGGCGTCATACTATTCTTCCGCACCTACAACTTTATCTTGATGACCATCTCCTGTATGTAGTGGACTCTTCGATTCCTGAATCACACTGAGTGGGGTGCAGATCACCTTACACTGATGCAGCTGTACAAACCCTTTGCACAGTCCCGTCTGGCGCGCGGTTCAGCATCGCCCTTAGCATTGCGGATGCTGGACCCTATACACCACTGTGGAGTTCGACTTTCGACTAGAGGTTTCTCAATGAGCCCAGTAAACAGCCCACTCGTGGAAGCTGGTGTTCCTCTATAGCAGATCTAGCGGCAAGAACTGTTTTCCGTTGAACTTCATATTCACAGTTCGCCTAAACATCCAAATGATCATCTCCTTTTCCCTAACATGGCGATCCATCTCCCGCCATGGCGGCCCAGATTAGGAATTACAATTTCAGTCCGTGTCCAGTCCCTTCTCATTGAACTTTCCGTCTACCACCTTTCCTTTGGGTCCACTCACGCACACCTTCGGCGTGTATACATCGACCACAGTCCTCTCAGAAATCCCAAAAGACTCACTTCATCCTGCAGCCCTCCACCGCCTATTTCTCTCTGTTCTTGAAGCGTCCCGAGATTCAGAGGTAGTTTACACTGATGGCTCGATGGTTGATAGTGACTTTGGGTTCGCTTGTACTCATGCAGTACGTATTGAACAGTGCTCCTTGCCAGATGGCTGCAGTGTTTTCGCTGCAGAGCTTGTAGCCATCTCTCACGCACTTGAGTGTATCGTATCCTGCGCCGGGGAGTCCTTCCTCATTGGTAGTGACTCATTCAGCGCCTTACAAGTTCTCGACCAGTGCTATCCTCACCATCCTTTGGTAATGGCTATCCAAAAGACCTTTTATGTCCTCGAACAACAAGAACCATCCCTGGTCTTCGTATGGACCCCGGGATACCTCGGAATCCCAGAAATGAACTTGCCAACAGGCTAGCCAAAGAGGCTATCGGTAAATCGAGTTTGAGGATCGGCATACCGATATCTGATCTTCGCTCGGTATTACATCGCAAAGTTTTTGGGCTCTGGAATACAGAATGGCGCTCATTGACTTTGTCTAACAAGCTACGTATTGTAAAGGAAACAACGCGTGTCTGGTGGTCCTCCATGGGAGCCTCTCAATAGGACTCCGTTGTCCTCTGCTGGCTTCGCATCGGCCGTACTTGGCTGACTCATGGTCACCTCCTACATCGCCAGGACCGAACTCAGAGTCTCAGTGGACCAAATTTAGCCCGACTTTCAATCTTCCCGACGAACTGCTTATGGTGTTAGGTGACAGAGCCTAAATAGCTAATGTAGTTTTATGGTTCATTCGAGAGGTTTTTTTTTATCACTCAATCACTTCTCTCCCAGGCCAAAAAATCTAGTGAACATGAACCCTGAAATACATACATGAAGAGCTATGAGCACTTCTTCATATTCGATGATTTGGAACAAATTTCTTCTGTTGCAAGGTCTTTGCTCTCAATATTTTGGGAGGTGGTAGTATGGACCGAAACAAGCAAAAAAATGTGTCGTAAATATGGGGCAAAAAAAAAAAATGCGTAGTAAAGATGGGCTATGCAATGCATACTTGGAGAGATATGAGCACTTGTTCAGTAGAAGAGACGTGTTTCATATTGTCGAAGGTAAACATGTGCTCATAGCTCTTAGCATACGCACTTTAGAGCCTACGTTTACTATGCGTTTTTTTTCCGTGGTTTGGTTCATACAATCACCTCTCAAAATATGGAAAGCAAAGGGTTTTTGTGGTGTGCGTACTGTAAGACCTTCGGTACACACACCATCACATTATTTAACTCGTCGCTCTAATGAAGTAGGCGAGTGTCAGCAATATGTCTCGTGGTCTTATCGTGGCGTGTTTATCTTCTGCCGTTAGGTCAGACGATAGAAATGCCACTTGCACGCTTAGAGTAGCAGATTGACGGTCACCAACTTTAAACAGAAATTGATTAATTTTCAAACACATTTATTAAAATAATAACAAGCATAAAAATAACTTAACTTGGTTCTGGATGCTATTTACAACTGACAATCTGAAGTTCCTTTGGTCTTGGTACGTTAATCTTATTCTCACATATCTCTGATACTTGACAAAGTGTCTATACATTTATCTTCATGGGTAGGTACAGGAATATGATAATCTTATTAGGCGCAGACTGAAACTTGACTATAGACTGGTACAGACAAATGCAGAGCAATGCAGACTGGTACAGACTAATGCAGACTGACTAATTGGAGGTCTGTACACTCATTATAATACCTGGAGCGTTGAGGTATCACTGCGCGAGTGTGATCCGCGAGGAGAAAAGGTTCTACGTTAGCAGCAATCTCATTGGCTGCGTTACATATTAATACGCCGATCGGTGGAAGCAGAATTTGGTCCATCTCTAAGACAGCGCCATCTCGTAGTGCGGAGACGGACGAGCGCTGCCCCTGCGCTGTTGTGCTTAGTGGGGCGCGCTCTATTGGGAAAGTTGTGTATGCGCTGACTACGCGGAACTATGTACACAACAGTTTTCAGTACAAGAGATTCGTTTCTTAGAATCGAAGATGAATCAGTGCTCATAACTCTCAACATACGCTTTTCAGAGCCCATTTTTACTATACTTTTGTGCTTCAAGTTATCGTTCCTACCATATCCATGAAAATAGACCATTCCCCTGCGATACGCTATATAGTGGTGAAGAAATTAGCGATTTTGAATAAGTTCCATCATACGTACTCCTTCTGAGGGCTGACACTCAATTTTATATATAAAAAAAAAACCTAACGAGTTTTTAATCACAATAATCTCAATACACTGAGGTGACAGTCACGGGAGAGCGATATGCACGTAAACAGATGGCGGCAGTATCGCGTACAGAAAGTATAAAAGGCCAATGCATTGGCGGAGCTGTCATTTGTGCTAAAGTGATTCACGTGAAAAGGTTTCCATGTGATTGTGGCCGTACGACGGGAATTAACAGACGATATTGCCTGCAGCGCCTTTCCTGGGCTCGTGACCACAGCGGTTTGGCCCTAGACGACTGGAAAACCGTGGCCTGGTCAGATAAGTCCCAATTTCTGTTGGTATGGGCTGGTGCTAGGTTTCGACTGTGCCGCAGACTTCACAAAGCTATGGGTACAAGTTGTTAACAAGGCACTGTGCAAGCTGAAGGTGGCTCGATAATGAAGTGGGCTGTCTTTGTGTGGAATGGGCTGCTCTCCTGCAAACCTTGCAGAACTAGCACTCCCGAAAGAAAGGATATTGCGGAGACATGGCTTAGCCACAGCCTGGGGGATATCCCCGCAGTATCCTTTCTTTCAGGAGTGCTAGTTCTGCAAGGTTCGCAGGAGAGCTTCTGTAAAGTTTGGAAGGTAGGAGACGAGATACCGCCAGAACTAAAGCTGTGAGGACGGGGTGTGAGTCGTACTTGGGTAGCTCAGTTGTTGGAGCACTAGCCTGCGAAAGGCAAAGGTCCCGAGTTCGAGTCTCTGTCCGGCACGCACTTTTAATCTGCCAGGAAGTTTCATATCAGCGCACACTCCGCTGCAGAGTGAAAATCTCATTCTGGAAAAAATCCTGTACTTGGTTTCTCGTCGTTTTCCTGGACCACTTCTGGTACAAAGACTCTTCAGAAAAGTTAAGACCCCGTCCTTATCTATTGCTCCGTTTTACCAGATCCCTGATTATAAAGAGACATACAGCTCCATATTAGTTTCTTTTACTTTTATAATAAGAGCGAATAAATCTACACTCCTGGAAATGGAAAAAAGAACACATTGACACCGGTGTGTCAGACCCACCATACTTGCTCCTGACACTGCGAGAGGGCTGTACAAGCAATGATCACACGCACGGCACAGCGGACACACCAGGAACCGCGGTGTTGGCCGCCGAATGGCGCTAGCTGCGCAGCATTTGTGCACCGCCGCCGTCAGTGTCAGCCAGTTTGCCGTGGCATACGGAGCTCCATCGCAGTCTTTAACACTGGTAGCATGCCGCGACAGCGTGGACGTGAACCGTATATGCAGTTGACGGACTTTGAGCGAGGGCGTATAGTGGGCATGCGGGAGGCCGGGTGGACGTACCGCCGAATTGCTCAACACGTGGGGCGTGAGGTCTCCACAGTACATCGATGTTCTCGCCAGTGGTCGGCGGAAGGTGCCCGTGCCCGTCGACCTGGGACCGGACCGCAGCGACGCACGGATGCATGCCAAGACCGTAGGATCCTACGCAGTGCCGTAGGGGACCGCACCGCCACTTCCCAGCAAATTAGGGACACTGTTGCTCCTGGGGTATCGGCGAGGACCATTCGCAATCGTCTCCATGAAGCTGGGCTACGGTCCCGCACACCGTTAGGCCGTCTTCCGCTCACGCCCCAACATCGTGCAGCCCGCCTCCAGTGGTGTCGCGACAGGCGTGAATGGAGGGACGAATGGAGACGTGTCGTCTTCAGCGATGAGAGTCGCTTCTGCCTTGGTGCCAATGATGGTCGTATGCGTGTTTGGCGCCGTGCAGGTGAGCGCCACAATCAGGACTGCATACGACCGAGGCACACAGGGCCAACACCCGGCATCATGGTGTGGGGAGCGATCTCCTACACTGGCCGTACACCACTGGTGATCGTCGAGGGGACACTGAATAGTGCACGGTACATCCAAACCGTCATCGAACCCATCGTTCTACCATTCCTAGACCGGCAAGGGAACTTGCTGATCCAACAGGACAATGCACGTCCGCATGTATCCCGTGCCACCCAACGTGCTCTAGAAGGTGTAAGTCAACTACCCTGGCCAGCAAGATCTCCGGATCTGTCCCCCATTGAGCATGTTTGGGACTGGATGAAGCGTCATCTCACGCGGTCTGCACGTCCAGCACGAACGCTGGTCCAACTGAGGCGCCAGGTGGAAATGGCATGGCAAGCCGCTCCACAGGACTACATCCAGCATCTCTACGATCGTCTCCATGGGAGAATAGCAGCCTGCATTGCTGCGAAAGGTGGATATACACTGTACTAGTGCCGACATTGTGCATGCTCTGTTGCCTGTGTCTATGTGCCTGTGGTTCTGTCAGTGTGATCATGTGATGTATCTGACCCTAGGAATGTGTCAATAAAGTTTCCCCTTCCTGGGACAATGAATTCACGGTGTTCTTATTTCAATTTCCAGGAGTGTGGTTAGAATCACCAAGTAACGGTATTCAAAGTAAAGGGAGACATTTCAAATGTTTGCAATTTGATGGAGGATGGTGGCCCCTCAGCAGACGTCCACGACATTCTACATACTTATTTGTAGCCTTTAAGGCGCAAATAGGTCTTTACTTTCCCCTAGGTTGTAAAACGCACCTATAAAGTGCGCTGCCTCGCTGTGCCGTGGTCCCTCGTCGCCTTCTCACGCTGGTGGGTTTTCCTGCAGCATGCAGAGCCGCGTCGATGTCTCCCAGATGTGCGCGCAGTAATACCTGTCAGCGGACTTACTGGCGGGGCCTCCCGTAACTTCCACAGACGTCACCTGCAGTTTGCAAATCACACGCAAGTGCACTGTTAATCATCTGGTCGTAAAAGGCCCATGCCGTGAGCGAGCACTTCGCTACTTGCTCTCTCTGAGTTATTATTCGCCGTTCCCTTGTGAGAGGAGAATGTGCCCGCTAACAACAGCTCCATCACTGTCCCGTATTTGGACAGGTACTGACACTGAAGGTAAGCAGCCTCTTGACGAAATAAAACGGCGCAGTGCTGTGTCACCACAAACGACGCCTCGCAGCCAAATGCGTTTATCTGTACAGGACCATAGGCGTTTGCAGACCTTTATTCCAGGAGGGTGACGTATTCTAAAATAGCCAATTCTGATGCACCGGTTTCGGTGAAAATTAAAACGTGACGTGCCTCAGGAAGTACTGGGCGATCAAAAAGTCAGTATAAATTTGAAAACTGAATAAATCACGGAATAATGTAGATAGAGACGTACAAATTGACACACATGCTTGGATTGACATGGGGTTTTATTAGAACCGAAAAAATACAAAAGTTCATAAAATGTCCGACAGATGGCGCTTCATCTGATCAGAATAGCAATAATTAGCATAACAAAGTAAGACAAAGCAAAGATGATGTTCTTTACAGGAAATACTCAATATGTTCACCATCATTCCTCAACAATACCTGCAGTCGAGGAATAATGTTGTGAACAGTACTGTAAAGTTGTGGTGAGTCATTGGCGTCGGGTGTTGTCTTTCAGCATCCCTAGAGATGTCGGTCGATCACGATACACTTGCGACTTCAGGTAACCCCAAAGCCAATAATCGCACGGACTGAAGTCTGGGTACCTGGGAGGCCAAGCATGACGAAAGTGGCAGCTGGGCACACGATCATCACCAAAAGACGCGCGCAAGAGATCTTTCATGCGTCTAACAATATGGGGTGGAGCCCACCCCGCATAAGCATCGTACGTTCCAGCAGGTGTTTATTAGCCAGGCTGGGGATGATGCGATTCTGTAACATATCGGCGTACCTCTCACGCGTCACGGTAGCAGTTACTGACGTTTTGCTGTCCAGCGCCATCTGTCGAACATTTTGTGAACTTTATTTATTTATTGGTTCTAACAAAACCCCATGTCATTCCAAGCATGTGTGTCAATTTTCACCTCTCTATCTACATTATTCCGTGGTTTATTAAGTTTTCAAATATATACTGACTTTTTGATCTCCCTGTACATTTGACAAGAAGGACGCGAAAATAACTGTATCTGAAATGACTGATAAGTAAAATTTTTAAAGTAAATTACGCTGACGGAAATAAAATCGCAACCCCCAAAAATGTAATTAACGCAGAGTAATGAAATTTCGGGAATACATTTGTCTAGGGACATGTTTAAGTGATAAGCATCGCAAGATCACAGGTTAATGTAAGCGGGGGATTAGCTATTGCATATGTGAAATGCTGATACATTAGTAACCGGTGAAACCTCCAGAATATCCAGTGCAAGCATGCAAACGTGCATGCATTGTATTGTATAGGTGCCGGATGTCAGTTTGTGGGATGGAGGTACATGCCTGTTGCACTTGGTCGGTCAATACAGGGACGCTTAATGCAGTTTATGAATGTCGCTGGAGTTGTTGTTCGATGATGTCCCGTATGTGCTCGATTCGTGACAGATCTGGTGATAGAGCAACCCAAGGTAAAATGTCGATACTCTGTAGAGCGTGTTGGGATACAACAGCGGAATGTGAGCAAGCGTTATCCATTTGGAAAACACCCCCCCCCCCGCCCCCCCGGAATGCTGTACATGAATGGCAGCCCAATAGGTCTAATCACCAGAGTGCTCTAGCCGTCACACGAAGTCGCACCACAGACCGTAACTCCAGGTGCAGGTCCAGCATCTTTCGCGTATGTAGGCATCATTTTGACGCTGTACTACGGCTGTGCCATCAGCCAGAACGATTCGAAACTTCACTGGCGCACACAACGAACATCGAATGTGAAGCATCAACAAGGAAGTTTGTCTATATACATTAATGGCTTAAAAAAAAAAAAGTGGGGCATTACTTTTTGAACGATCATCGCATGTCGGCTTGTGTGATGAAGGCATGGCCCTGGCACCCGGACAGCAGTAAGGAGTGGTAGACACCAAATCGTCCTCCGCCAGCACCGGAGGCTGCTGCGGGGTCGGCAGACAAGACTTGACTTGTGGGGTGGCGTTGGCGCCTTGTTGGCTGGACCCGTCTTCTATCGACATGGCTGCGCAAGGTTTCGGCTGCAGTCGCCATCGGAAGGTGTCACAGACATGGTGGAGCGAACGAGTTCTCTGAAGGCCGGATATACTGGAACAAAGAGGGCGGGGGAGCCAGGCAGCGTCGTGAACAGAGTCGCAAAGGACAGTTCAGTGTGTGGCCAGCTGTCTGCTTGGAGAGCTGTCACAGTCCTCTGTCGGTGTCCAGGAGCAGCTCACAGCCAGGTACAGAATCGTGCAGAGCACCACATACTGTGCGTTTGTGGCCCAGGTCCGTTAGTTGAAAGCTGGTAGTTAGTGGCAGAGCACATGATGGTGGTGTGGGTTGTGCTGAGAGAGTTAAAGTAGGCTTGTGCCTGTGTTAGCAGTCTGAAGCAATTCGAAGCAGTTATGAATTCTTACAAGTCAACTACTGCATTGTGTGGCAGAATCTTGGTGCACAGGAATATTATATTTACTGTATTGTGGTCATTTTCATCGCTGATAGATAGTGATTTCACCACTGTATAACAGTCATAAACTATTCAGTATTGTGCTGTATTTCTTTTGTCTGCGTAGAAGTTAGCTTTGTGCAGTTCTATTGTCCGCTAGTACTGGTTTGGTAGACAATGGACGTTGAGAGCAGTATAGAGTAGATTCTCCAGTGGCGGACGCTTGTCTCATTTATTTGGGTTGGTTCTGTGAGCCCGTTTATAAAGTTGTTGGCGAATTACAATGGTTCTCTTTTGTTGGTGCCCATTTGTAAAGTCGCCTGGGCTGAATTGCGTTACTGTCTAAGAAATATTTAGTTAGTTTAGAATAAGGTTTCTTTATTATTATTTTGTTGTGCCTATTTTAAGTAGGTATTTTTACTGTATCCATCCCTGGTTGGAATATTGTTTATTCCTGGTATTGAAAGTTTGAAGATTTTGCTATCAACTACAAGAGTGATATTTTACATTCTTTCTTTCGTTATGATACATGATTGTCAATAAAAAATATCTGAAATAAGTCCACGTTCGCACAGGTCCAAGGCCAAACCCCATTCCGCCTCAAACTTGTGCTACAAGAAACACCTTGAAGTTGGCCAGTATAATCTACTTTTGACACACTAGCTGTCCTCGTCTCTTCAATCTGCCAAGTTACTGCTCCGCCATACCAAGGGGATAGCTCTACGACTGCCATGTTGTGCTGTGTTGCAAACCAATAGTGTTGCGAGGGCCCCATATCTTGAATGGTACTTTTTTCGTCTTCAATTTTCACACTGTTACCATCTCTTCTGGTCCATAAAACGGTAATTTCTATTATCAACTAATGCATTTTGATCAGTAGATTGTGTGTAGATGTAGGTATCCGAAAGACCATACTCATGACTCTACTACCTTAGCTCCGTCGAGTAAACCTAAATCGTCCACAGACAAATGCGTGGGCTACTGTTATTTCACTGTCTAGCAACAGCGAGGAGACTTCCTTGTAGAAACTGGGAATGGATGACTACCAAGCCTGCTGCTGACAAGTGGACGTTATGTACGGCGAAGAGACATTTGTTGAATCATGATCCCGGCATATTTCTGTCACTTTCTGTGGTTGACTTACGAAGACTGTAAGTGAATTTTCGGCTTCACTTGGACACGTTTATTTAGAATCAAACCGGTTGCGGCGTAATAAACGTATTGGAAATACAGCTCTGGCAGGTGAAACCTGATAGTCGAGGGAAGGCAGGATTCGGTTACGATTGTGGACGGGACCGTAATCAGTTACTGTTGGTGGCCTTTTACAGTTACACACATTTATTTTAAACCAGTAATTCCAGACTCAACAATAAATAAAAAATACCACAAGTTATTAATGAAGAGCCGGCCGGAGTGGCCGTTCGGTTCTGGGTGCTACAGTCTGGAGCCGAGCGACCGCTACGGTCACAGGTTCCAATCCTGCCTCGGGCATGGATGTGTGTGATGTCCTTAGGTTCGTTAGGTTTAATTAGTTCTAAGTTCTAGGCGACTGATGACCTCAGAAGTTAAGTCGCATAGTGCTCAGAGCCATTTTGTTAATGAAGAACTCTGTAAACAATAATGTATTCAGTGAGTTACAATTTAGCAAAAAATGATTCAAATGGCTCTAAGCACTATAGGACTTAACATCTGAGGCCATAAGTCCCCTAGACGTAGAACTACTTAAACCTAACTAAACTAAGGATAACACACACATCCATGCCCGCGGCAGGATTCGAACCTGCGACCGTAGCAGCAGCGCGGTTCCGGACTGAAGCGCCTAGAACCGCTCGGCCACAACGGACGACTACAATTTAGCAAATCGCCATAAAATACAGATACAGCAGATTATGTTTTAAAAACAAGCCACAGTGATCTGGGCAGCAGGCCTTACACGCCAGGAATGGCAATAAATTAAGAATTATTTTAAACTGCAACTTACAAATTACAGATATTGAAATATTAAAGGCAAGTCGCCACAAACACAGCAGAAGGCATCAGACTCCAGGAATGGCAGGAAATAAGGTATAAAGCTTACTGCTAAAATATAAACACCAAATTAAAATTTTAAGGCAAATGACCACAATCACGGCTAAAGGCCTTACACGCCAGGAACGGCAATAATATAAAAAAATTTAGAAATCTGCTATAAATCAGCAAATACAATAGCAAAGGTTAATTAAAAAACAAGAAACTGATTACCAAACGGGTGAAATGATGGTCAACTTTGTAACACAACCCATAAGATCCACTGAACACTACACTGCTAAATTTATTCCAGAACGCGACCAGAACTATTAACTAGACATGTATAACTTTTAATGTTGGCATTACAAGCTATTGTAATAAATAATACAATAATAAGACACAAGGACCAGTATATAAGTTCATTGCAGGGTACAAGGCAGATTATACCCGCAGAAGGCGTGGCCTGAAGGAGCGTTACACTGAACTACTGGCCATCAGACCTTCTCTCAGAACTCACATGTTTTACAAGAACCAAGGGGCCACAGATGGTGCTCCAGGTATCGACCTCTTAGAAGGTCCGGCAACAAACACTTTCGCGAGCGATGAGATAGGCAGCCAAGAATTGCAGTCACTTCACAAAATGGTCACTCAGACTAGTGGCAGTCTAACGAATGACTAATGATAATTTTGCTGAATCTACCTGACGTCCGATAAACCAAATTCAACGATGGAACAATACGCCAAAGCCGGAACCGGCGGTCTGCACTATGTCCCCAGAATACTGTGTTTAGAGCCCCCGGAACGAGAAAGGAGTCGCCACCACCAGAGTAGAAGAATCCCAAATCAGTCCCCAGGGCAGATAACTGGGGCTTTAGCGGTCACCAGGCCAGAAAAAGTAAGATTATATCAGGGAGTATTTAGCCACAGCCATAAGAAAGCTTGTAACGTCGTCTTACAGGTCTTCGACGTGTGAAAATTTTGTGTAGCCATTCTTTCTAAAAACTCTCCAGGTAGATGACTGTTCGCGGTCATTAAACTTCTTGAGTTGGACATGTCTGACAGAACAGACACCACACATGTGTATATTATACCTGTAGGCATGACTGTGTTGATATCTTCAGTGCACGACCGGATCCGAGCCTCTGGCCGGAATACAGGACTCGCTTCGAGCAAGTAAGAGATTGGACAGCTACTAGCTTGTGAGGAGTTGAGAATCTGCGAAGACAGGAAGCGTGTCTCGATGGCCGAGGTTCTCACCTTGAATGATCATTTCTATCGACGCTGGGCCTACGCTGATAATCTCCTCCTCTTCGCCTGCTTCACACCGGAACTCAGAGACACCATCCACTGGATCCTGCACTACGGACAAATTTCGAGTAGCATCCTTCACGTCCTCAAGTCAATATTGATGCATATCGGCCGAGGACTCCTGGTTGCGACGCTGGTCCCGTCCGCCATCGGAGCCACTCTTGGTTAGTTAGGGATCGACTCCACACACCGCACCGCAGCACTGGCTTACCGCCGGCTTTTACTGTCCATACGGCACCATGTTCGCTGCCATTTCTACAGTATTTTGAACTAGCCACGATTTGTGTCTTATGTCAACACGTACGTGACCCCTAAATTGGTACATGTTTCGCAGAACCACTAAACGCCGTTATTCCTCGGTCACCAACTTCAGTTGGCCTTTGAATTACTGCATGTCACAAGGAGCCGTTTTCAAGGACCGTTACAACACTCTAACACGGTCCGCCCTAAAAGATGGCAGTGGACTCATCAACGAGTGAGCGCGATGCTCCATGCTCTTTATATTACCATGTTGCGGCACTGGCGGGGATCCTCCACGTCGTTAACACGCAGTTTCTTCGATATCCTCAGACCAGCTTCTCTCCCACCAAAAATCGATATAGCACACATCTCCTAGTTATTGTACCATATCGTTTTGTGGAACAGAACAACATTGGAAAGGATCTCTCGGTCACGTGCCCTCCCTGTGCGAAGAACTTTTATCCTTCGTTTACACTGTCCACCCCTCGCAACCCCATGGACGTCCAGCACCCAGACATTAACTAGCGGACGATCTGGGCGATGCGTCTATGCATTCCTTTTAGCATCGAACATGGCTTCACTCTGGTATGTGGTTGTCAACAGTAAATTCCTGAGCAATCGTCGACTTTTTCATATAGGACTGGCTTCTTCGCCACTTTGCTGTGACTAACAACTCGACGACACCGACGAACATTATGTTACATGCACCACGAAATGGATCATTTGGTACCCATCCAATGCATCGTGGGCTGTTTCCTCTGTGCCCTGCCAAAGTCAGCGTTCCTATTGCCCCAGATCTTTCACCACCCTGTTGCAAAACTTCATGTATTCATTTGGTTTCGAGGACAGGCTTTGGAGTGTCTCCTTCACAGTGGTCCACATACAGTCGTTGACTTCTGCGCACAGTACGCTCGCCCGCTTGCCCCGTTACCGACGAACCTCAGCAGAATATATCCACAGCGTCTTTCTTGATCCCACCCCTCCCTTCCTTCTGACGGTTGGGGTGTGCTTGGTTTACCGATTTAATGCCACATCTTGATTACCTGCCGCGGTATGGTGCATCAGTATGTGCACGCCAACAAATGGTTATTAGAAAAAAACGTTGTTTCATGGTTACTAGAACCTCCTATCTCTCATTCCCTTCGGTCTTAAGGACTGGCGCTCGAAAGATTGGCCATTTTAGTTATGTTGGTTTTCTATGGTGGCCTGAGGGGGGGGGGGTGCAGGCTTAAGTGTAGTTAGGATGGAAACGTCTGAAGACGGATCAGTCTATTTTTGGTTGTTAAGATCACAAGTAACCATCCAGTCTGCCGAGCGCTGTTGGCAAGCGGGGTGTCCTCAGCCCTTGTGAGGCAAACTGAGGAGCTACTTGACTGAGAAATAGCGGCTGTGATCTCGGAAACGGACTTTCCTGCCGGAACCGTGGTGTGCTGACCACATGCCCCTCCATATCCGCATCGAGTGACGGCTATGAGCGGGAGTTGACACGGCGGCCAATCGGTACCCTTGGGACTTCATGACCTGTTGGGAAGGAGTTTAGTTCTAGGATCACAAGTAGCGGTGTCCCGCAGTGTTAGTTTTCCTTTTTTTTATTTCTTTTTGCTTTGCCATATAACCTTAAAGCGCAAATCCTTAAAAAGAAAAAAGATAGATGGCGGTTAAGGCAGCCCCTTGCACTGAGTTGGAGATCGGGTTCGAGTCCTTGTCCGGCTCAAATTTTCAAGTTCATCATCGAATTACGAGTATTTCGATGCCCGATTGCGGATGGAGTTCGTCTCTACTTGAAATTTAGTATTTACGTCCGCTGTATCAAACAATATGACGTCTGTTCTGTCTGATGTAGACACTACACACACAGTCGCGCGCGCGCGCACACACACACACACACACACACACACACACAAGCATTAACAAACCTGACGAACGAAATGATACCGTTCCTGTGCTTTATACCGGCCGGAGTGGCCGATAGGTTCTAGGCGCTATGATCCCAGGTTCGAATCCTGCCTCGGGCATGGATGTGTGTGATGTCCTTAGGTTAGTTAGGTTTAAGTAGTTCTAAGTTCGAGGGGACTGATGACCTCTGTTGTTAAGTCCCATAGTGCTCAGAGCCATTTTTTGTGCTCTATGCACACATCTGCAATTCCTGCAATACGTTGTATTTTCCCTCATAAACACAATAACCTAAGGAAATATTGAAAAAAAATTCTAAAATTTTGAAATTGTTTCTGTTATGAGAGACTCTTAGACCCTAGAACGATTTGTAATGCAAGCACACCTTTAAAAACACTCTGTTCATTCTGATTACATAATTAGGCACTGCGATATTATTCCGACTGCAGACAGATGCCGTAAATCGCCGTTTTCACTTGTGTGTTCGCAATTCGAGACGATCGTGGATCACGATTGTCACCGTCAGAGATGCATGCTTTAAAATGAGGCCAAGATGGCGTCGCTTATGTATAATTTTCGACAAACGAGTGAATTTTTATGTTAGTACTACGCAAGCAGTCTTTACTAGATGCAGTTGCCTCCCAACATACGGCAACAATTCTAAAAGCTGTTAGCCTCAATGTAACGTCTACTAAAGCTTGATACATTTCGCTTTAAACTCACTTATGACCTAATTCTGTAAGCTACCTGAATGTAATCGGTTTTTAATTCTTAAATTACGTTGTACGTGTAACTAAGAATTTGTATTTAGTGTTTGATTTACGTAACTCTGAGTCGCCATTTTCGTTGAACAGTGTCTTTGCTGAAGCACAGAACACTAAAAACCAACATCTTCGCACCGTTACTTCCGCTTAACTGGCAAGCTTCACACCGTCACACTCTTCTCTTCGATTCTTCGAATTCTGTCCATTCTGGTGAAGTTTTCCGAAAGTACGCAGCCCCTTTGCCGTATCTTATTTTGTGTTTATGCGTGCTGCCAAAGAAGCAGTGTTCCGGCTTCGATCTGGGAAAGCTATCATGCAGCCTGTCCACGAACTGTTTCTGAGAATATGGCTTCCACCGCCGGCCGAATCGCTCGGTAAGAAAACAGCTTTACCTGTTTTATGAGCCCGGGCTTCTCAGTTACTTCTTTTGACCACGCATGTTCTTGAGACTGGCTCCCGATTTTTGTATTTACGATATGGCTTGTCTCCGTACCTGCTTCAGAAGGTCAGAACTATAGCTTTCTCATTTCAAGGAACAGCAAAAAGTCGTAGGATGTGGGTCGAAGGGAGCTCATAAAATGGGGCAGGACCTTCCGACCATTTAATAAACTCTACGACACTATGTGCAGCACTATTCAGACGCTGTTACTTAGATGTCATATGAACTCGGTAAACTGTGTATATCAATTTTCCAACCGTGACAGTTCGAATTAAAAACTGTGACACGTATAACGTGGAAAGTTTTGCTTACTTTGCATGTATTTCGTAAAGACAGTCAATTCAGTTTCGCCGAGTGGTATTTTTCGTACAACTTTAGCTGGACCTAACAATGAAATGTAATGTAGTACGTGTCAGGACCGACATTAAGCAGGAATCTACACTACTGTCCACTAAAATTGCTACACCAAGAAGAAATGCAGATGATAAACGGGTATTCACTGGACAAATATCTTATACTAGAACTGACATGTGATTACAGCCCGCATCTTGTGGTCGTGCGGTAGCGTTCTCGCTTCCCACGCCCGGGTTCCCGAGTTCGATTCCCGGCGGGGTCAGGGATTTTCTCTGCCTCGTGATGGCTGGGTGTTGTGTGCTGTCCTTAGGTTAGTTAGGTTTAAGTAGTTCTAAGTTCTAGGGGACTGATGACCATAGATGTTAAGTCCCATAGTGCTCAGAGCCATTTGATTACATTTTCACGCAATTTGGGTGCATAGATCGTGAGAAATCAGTACCGAGAACGACCACCTCTGGCCATAATAACGGCCTTGATACGCCTGGGCATTGCGCCAAACAGAGCTTGGATGGCTTGTACAGCTACAGCTGCCCATGCAGCTTCAACACGATACCACAGTTCACCAAGAGTAATGACCGGCGTATTGTGACGAGCCAGTTGCTCGGCCACCATTGACCAGACGTATACAATTGGTGAGAGAGCGCGAGAATGTGCTGGCCAGGGCAGCAGTCGAACATTTTCTGTATCCAGAAAGGCCCGTACAGGACCTGCAACATGCGGTCGTGCATTATCCTACTGAAATGTAGGCTTTCGCAGGGATCGAATGAAGGGTAGAGCCACGGGTCGTAACACATCTGAAATGTAACGTCCACTGTTCAGTGTGCCGTCAATGCGAACAAGAGCTGACCGAGACGTGTAACCAATGGCACCCCGTACCATCACGCCGGGTGATACGCCAGTAAGGCGATGACGAATACACACTTCCAATGTGCGTTCACCGCGATGTCGCCAAACATGGATGCGACCATTATGATGCTGTAAACAGAACCTGGATTCATCCGAAAAAATGACGTTTTGCCATTCGTGTACCCAGGTTCGTCGTTGAGTACACAATCGCAGGCGCTTCTGTCTGTGATGCAGTGGCAAGGGTAACCGCAGCCATGGTCTCCGAGCTGATAGTCCCTGCTTCTGCAAACGTCGTCGAACTGTTCGTGCAGATGGTTGTTGTCTTGCAAACGTTCCCATCTGTTGAGTCAGGGATCGAGACTTGGCTAGACGATCCGTTACAGCAATGCAGATGAGATGCCTGTCATCTCGACTGCTATTGATATGTGGCCGTTGGGAACTAGCACGGCGTTCCGTATTACCCTCCCGAACCCACCGATTCCATATTCCGCCAGCAGTCATTGGATTTCTACCAATGCGAGGAGCAATGTTGCGATATGATAAACCGCAATCGCGATAGGCTACAATCCGACCTTCATCAAAGTTGGAAACGTGAAGGTACGCATTTCTCCTCCTTACACGAGGCATGACAACAACGTTCCACCAGGCAACGCCGGTCAACTGTTGTTTGTGTATGAGAAAAGGGTTGGAAACTTTCCTCATGTCAGCACGTTGTAGGTGTTGCCACCGGCGCCAACCTCGTGTGAATGCTCTGAAAAGCTAATCATTTGCATATCACAGCATCTTCTTCCTGTCGGTTAAATTTCGCGTCTGTAGCACGTCATCTTCGTGGTGTAGCGATTTTAATGGCCAGTTGTGTAAATCATTTCTGATAAAAATAGCACAGGGCTCGTTTTTGCAAGTGAATGGGGAGTAGAAGTGTTGAGAGAGCACTGGACACCTCCTTCCCGAACTGACCATTAAAGCCCAACGGTACCGACCGGCTGCCGTGTCATCCGATGGGCTTCACTGGGTGCGGGTATGGAGGGCCATGTGGTCAGCACACCGCTCTCCTGGCTGTATGTCAGTTTCCGAGACCAGAGCCGCTACTTCTCAATCAAGTAGCTCTTCAGTTTGCCTCACAGTTGCATTACCGCGCGGGATTAGCCGAGTGGTCTGAGGCACTGCCGTTATGGACTGTGCGGCTGGTCCCGGCGGAGGCTCGAGTCCTCCCTCGGGTATGGGTGTGTGTGTTTGTCCTTAGGATAATTTAGGTTAAGTAGTGTGTAATCTTAGGGACTGATGACCTTAGCAGTTAAGTCCCATAAGATTTCACACACATCTGAACATTTTTGCTGAGTGCACCCCGCTTGCCAACAGCGTTCGGCAGACCGAATGGTCACCCATCCAAGTGCTAGTTCAGCACGACAGCGCTTAACTTCGGTGATCTGTCAGAAACCGGTGTTACCACTGCGGCAAGGCTGTTGGCGCACCGGACATCGGAAGATATAAATTAGGTGGCAATGGTAAACAACCTAAACAATTAAGGTTATGTTTACTGTAGAGTGACAAAAAAAAAATCAGGACGAAGATTTTAACAGGAAGTTCATCGTTCCCCATAGTATTTGATACTGACGTGTAAGAGGCTCTTAATAAATGAAGAAAAGATTGTGTGTAATGGGTGTCGACGTAGATGAAAATTAACTCTTCTTTTATTCACCGACAGTCAAGTTTTGATTGCCTCCAGTCAAAAAGGCAAAAACTGTATAGAAAAAAAATTAAGGGGGCTAGGAATATTCAAATTGGGAGTTTATTATCAACGACGCAAAGGGGGATTATTAGAGTTTTGGTGGTAATATTACAGATCTGAAACAAGGACATATATTACGTGATTAATGGAGTATGACTTGAGAGTTTTTTATTAGGCGAAGGAATGAAAGAAAGGGATCTACCAAGTATATGATAATAAGAGATTAAATCAGCCCATTTCGTTGATAAGATCCAGTGAAATAAAAAGGTATATGTATATACAGAGGAGCAGCAGAACCGAATAGTACTAACGGAGCGGAGTGATATCGACTACACAACGAAACATGCACTGGATTTTTGATGACCTAAGAGAAGAATGGTGGGTGACAGGACTACAATGAATGGAGAATGAATAAGTAAGCAGTTTAATCTCATTTCTGTATAGAAATCTCGATTTTTTTACTGCTGCGCCACCAAAATCTCAAGAAAAGTTAATCTGAGGTACCTTATACCTTCGTACATGCCTTCACCGAGCGAAGTGGCGCAGTGGTTAGCAAACTGGACTAGTATTCCGGGGGACGGCGGTTCAAATCCGCGACTGATTTAGGTTTTCCGTGATTTCTCTAAATCGCTTCAAATAAACGTCGGAATGGCTCCTGTGAAAGAGCACGGCCGATATTCTTCCCCATCTTTCCCTAATCTGATGGGACCAATGACCCCCCTGTTTGGTCCCCTCCCCCGAATCAACCAACATATACCCTCGTGCATACATTAACTGCATGAAGTGGAAGTCGTTATAAATTAATTTACGCATTAAGTTACAGTATCTAATTCTTGCTACTGTCACTTTTGTCAATCATTTGTATATGTGTAAACTGTCAATATTCATCACAGTTCAAAGTTCATCCTAAACAGTTTTTCCCTCTGTCGGAGTAAGACCTGTCACCCACAAAACAACCATGGTTAGTAAAGCTCCAGCAACAGGCTACGCGAAGTTTAGCAAAGAGTCAGCGAAGGGGTCAGCGAAGAGTTCTGAAGCAGAGAGCGGCGGACATGTCGGCTGAGACAGCCTCCTCCTGCCAGCCTCCAGCCTCCGCCACTCTCCTCGAAGTCGTCTGGCTGTCGGTGAATCCAGTGAAGCCTCCGCGTAGCCACCACCTGCTGTGCTAAGCGCAGTCGTTGAGGCCTGCAGGAATGCTGCACTAGCTACAGCTGGAGCTACTCAGTGAACTGTCAGCGCACTGCCTCCCAGGAGCGATCTTCGTGGACAGCCGCCTCTGCGGCTCCGGTATGAAGACGTCATGGATCGACGTCAGGCAGTGCGGAGTGAGGGTGCGCCCCTGTTCCACTCCAGACAGATGTGTAGTACAGAGTTTTCATGAACGAAAACCTTCCTGCAGCCATCCTCACCTCCGATAGATACCTGTCTCCCTTGCTAGACCATGGAACGCACAAAGCCTGCCTGGGTGGAAGGGCAACTTTGCCATCCCGACATATCAGAAGGATGGCTCTCCAAACGTCCGCAGCTGTCGCTTAACGACAACTCGACCGTAACACTCTTCTGTAGCTAATTAAATGTTCTGATTCACTGTTCTTCACGTATCTGAGAACTTTATTGGCTCACTACGCTAATGTACAGTTCATTTACATGTATTTTTAGCGAAACTAAACTATTATTCATGTCGTGTCACCGCCAGACACCACACTTGCTAGGTGGTAGTTTTAAATCGGCCGCGGTCCATTAGTACATGTCGGACCCGCGTGTCGCCACTGTGTGATCGCAGACCGAGCGCCACCACAAGGCAGGTCTCGAGATACGGAATAGCACTCGCCCCAGTTGTACGGACGACGTAGCTAGCGATGCACACTGACGAAGCCTCGCTCATTTGCAGAGCAGATAGTTAGAATAGCCTTCAGCTAAGTCAATGGCTACGACCTAGCAAGGCCCCATTAGTAACATTGCATGTATCTACAGAGTCTCACTTGTATCGTCAAGAGCGATGTAGCACAAGTATGGATTAAAGTTAAGTATTCCAGAAGCTACGTACTTTTCTTTATAGCATTCATTACGTATCCTGTTTCAGACCTCACGCCCATCTGCGTGAGCTTAGCGCGTGCCTTTCCGCTACTTCCGTGGCGTGGCTGTCTTGCTACGCCACAAAAATTCATATGAGTGAGGCTGGTGCAGGTTTAACGATGCGTAAGAAAATAGGGATGCGGTTAAGCTGCTATCGATAACATGGCGAATGCACTATTGCAGCGAAGGTAGATACGAAGATCCCACTCACCACAAGTTTAAATGGTTCAAAAATGGTTGAAATGGCTTTGAGCACTATGGGACTTAACTTCTGAGGTCATCAGTCCCCTAGAACTTAGAACTACTTAAACCTAACTAACCTAAGGACATCACACACATCCATGCCCGAGGCAGGATTCGAACCTGCGACCGTGGCGGTAGTGCGGTTCCAGACCGTAGCACCGAGAGCCGCTTGGCCACCCCGGCCGGCCAAGTTTAAATGCCAACTAGCTCTGCAGATGATGAAGAGATTGAAGAAATTTATGATGAGTTAAAAGAATTACTCAGTTAAGAGAGATCAAAATAAAATACTGATAGAAGGAAAAGGAAGAGCCGAGCGGTTCTAGGTGCTTTAGTCCGGAACCGCGCTGCTGCTATGGCCGCAGGTTCGAATCCTGCCTTGGGCAAGGATGTGTGTGATGTCCTTAGATTAGTTAGGTTTAAGTCGCCTACGTCTAGGGGACTGATGCCCTCAGATGTGAAGTCCCATAGTGCTTAGAGCCACTTGAACCATTTGAAAATGAAGAGAAGGAAAAATAATATGGGAATATGGATTGGAGAAAAGAAAGAGGAACTCGCCTTGTAGAATTTTGTATAGAGCATTATTTAATCACCACTAATACTGGATGTGAGAATCAGGAAATAAGGTTGTATACGTTGAAGGAACCTGCAGACATCGGACGATTTCACATTTATTATAGTCCGAAAGATCTGGTTCAAAATGGTTCAAATGGCTCTGAGCGCGGTTCCAGACTGTAGCGCCTAGAACCGCTCGGTCACACCGGCCGGCGAAAGATCTGGAACTGGTTGCGAATTGTAGATTAAAACCGAAGAAATTACAAAAAGGTAAGAAATTAAGGAGATGGGAATTGGATAAGTTGAGAGAACCAGAAGATGCTGAGAGTTTCAGTGGGAACATAAGGCAACGATTGACTGGAACAGGGGAACGCAGTACAGTAGAAGACAAAGGGTTAGCTTTGAGCGATGAAACAGTGAAAGCAACAGAAAATCAAACAGGTAAAAAGACAAGGTCTACTAGAAATCTTTGGATAACACAAGACATATTCAACTTAATTGATGACAGGAGAAAATATAAAAATGCAGCAAACGAAGCAGGCAAAAGGGAGTACAAGCGCCGAAAATGGTATTGATAGGAAGTGCAAAATAGCCAACCAGGAATGGCTAGCGGACAACTGTAAGTACTTGAAAGCGTATATCACTAGGGCAAAGACAGATATCACCTACAAGAAAATTAAAGAGCCCTTTGGAGAAAAGTAAAGCAGCTACGTGAATATCAATAGCTCAGATGTAAAACCAGTGCTAAGCAAAGACGGGAAAACCGAAAGCTGGAAGGAGTACATACAGGTTGTATGCGAGGGAGAATTACTTGAAGGCAATAATTATAGAAACAGAAGACCACGTAGATGAAGATGAGATGATACTGTGAGAAGAGTGTGACCGTCGAAACAAGGGCCTAGGAGCAGACGGATAGCGTTGGGAGAGAACAGAACTGTTCCGTCTCGTGTGTAAGATTTATGAGACAGGCGAAATACCATTACCGAACTATCAGTTTAATAGGTCTTTGTTGCATAATACTAACACGAATTCCTTACAGAAGTGTGGAGAAACTGGTAGAAGCCAGCCTCAGGGAACATTAGTTTGGGTTCTGGAATGATGTAGTAACTTGCGAGGCAATACTAACCCTACGACGTATTTTAGAAGATAGGTTAAGAAAAGGCAAACGTATGTTTATAACGTTTGTAGACTTGGAGAAGGCTTTTGACGCTGTTGACAGGAACACTCTCTCTGAAAGTTTGAAGGTAACAGGGGTCAAATGCGCGAAGCGAAAAGCTATTTACAAGTTGTACAGAAACCAGACAGCAGTTGTCGAGTGGCAAGCAAAGGTAGCAGTGATCGAGAAGGGAGTGAGACAGGTTTGTAGTCTATCTCCTAAGTTATTCAATCCGTATATTGAAAAGCAATAAAGGAATCCAAAGAAAAATGCGGAGACGGAATTAAAGTTAGATTTGCCGATGACATTGCAGTTCTGTCAGAGACAGCAAAAGACTTAGAAGAAAATGGTTCAAATGGCTCTGAGCACTATGGGACTTAACTACTGAGGTCATCAGTCCCCTAGAACTTAGAACTACTTAAACCTAACTAACCTAAGGACATCACATACATCCTCGCCCGAGGCAGGATTCGAACCTGCAACCGTAGAGGTCACGCGGTTCCAAACTGACGCGCTTAGAACCGCACGGCCACACCCGCCGGCACTTAGAAGAGCAGCTCAACGGAATGGACAGTGGTTTCAAAAGACGATATGACATGAACATCAACAAAAGAAAGACGATGATAACAGAATGTAGTAGAATTACACTGAGGAGCCGAAGAAACTGGTACACCTCTCGACTAATGGCTGAAGAGAACATTGTGTGGCTTAGAAGAGCAGCTCAACGGAATGGACAGTGGTTTCAAAAGACGATGTGACATGAACATCAACAAAAGAAAGACGATGATAACAGAATGTAGTAGAATTACACTGAGGAGCCGAAGAAACTGGTACACCTCTCGACTAATGGCTGAAGGGAACATTGTGTGGCTCAGGATGGCGTGTACAAAAAGACAAGTATTTTCATTCCATCCATGCCCAAGGCAGGATTCGAACCTGCAACCGTAGAGGTCACGCGGTTCCAAACTGACACGCTTTGAACCGCACGGCCACACCGGCCGGCACTTAGGAGAGCAGCTCAACGGAATGGACAGTGGTTTCAAAAGACGATATGACATGAACATCAACAAAAGAAAGACGATGATAACAGAATGTAGTAGAATTACACTGAGGAGCCGAAGAAACTGGTACACTTCTCGACTAATGGCTGAAGGGAACATTGTGTGGCTCAGGATGGCGTGTACAAAAAGACAAGTATTTTCATTCCACTCGCTGTTAGAGGGTACAAAAGGAGGGGTAGTAATTCTCACATACTAGGTTCGAGTGTAATGCTTGGCAAAACGCTCTGTAATAGCGTCTGGATCGTTACATACAGCTCCATGTGTGGAAATCCCAGGTATACTTGGAGGGCTCTGAAAACCATACATGCGTCTGAGCGTAATCCAAACCTGGGAAGGAGAGGTTCACGTTAAAATGGCGGAGGCGTACTGTTCCCAGCACTCCTGCTTCCATCTTTTGATTAGTTGACGGACCTGGGCGTGGAGCCATTTTACGCAGTGAGGTGCTCCATTGCCAACGGCCTTGCCGCAGTGTAACAGCGGTTCCCGTCAGATCACCAACTTAAGCGCTGTCGGGTTGGGCTAGCACTTGGACGGGTGACCATCCTGTCTGCCGAGCGCTGTTGGCAAGCGGGGAGCACTCAGCCCTTGTGAGGCAATCTGAGGAGCTACTTGCTTTATAAGTAGCGGCTCCAATCTCGGAAACTGACATACGGCCGGGAGAGTTGTGTACTGAGCACATGCCCCTCCATATCCGCATCCAGTGACGTCTATGGGCTGAGGATGACACGACGGCCGGTCGGTACCGTTGGGCCTTCATGGCCTGTTCTGGAGGTGTTTACGTTTTTTTAGTGTTGGAGGGAACTGACATTATGAATCCTGCACGGCTGTCCATAAGTCCGTAAGAGTACGAGGGGATGGAGATCTCTTCTGAATTGAAATCTGCAGCAATTAGCGGAAGGGCTGCACTTCTGTCACGTTGAACGATTCTCGTCAGTCGTCATTGGTCCCGTTCTTGCAGGATCTGTTTCCGGCCGCAGTGATGTCTGAGTTTTGATGTTTTACCGGGTTCCTGATATTCACGGTACACTCGTGAAATGGTTTCTACGTCGGAGATGCTGTGTCCCATCGCTCGTGCACCGATTATAACGCCACGTTCAAACTCACTTAAATCTTGATAACCAGCCATTGTAGCAGCAGTAACTGATCTAACAACTGTGCCAGACACTTTTTGTCTTATATAGGCGTTGCCGACAGCAGCGCTATATTCTGCCTGTTTATATACGCATGCCTATACCAGTTTCTTTGGCGCTTCAGTGTAAATCAGGCAGTGATGAGGGAGTTAGATTAGGAAACGAGGCACTTAAAGTGGTAGATGAGTTTTGTTATCTGGGCAGCTTAATAACTGATGACCGAAGTAGAGATAATATAAAATATAGATTGACAATGACATGAAAAGCCTTTCTGAAGAACAGAAATTTGTCAACATCGGATATAGTTTTAAGTGTTAGGAAATCTTTTCTGAAAGTGTATAGCTGGAGTGTAATCATGTGTGGAAGTGAAACAGTTTAGAAAGGAAACGAACAGAACCTTTTGAAATGGGGTGCTACAGAAGAATGCTGAAGATTAAATGGGTAGAGCACGTAACTAATGAGGAGTACTGAACAGAATTTGGGAGGAAAGAAATTTGTGGCGCAATGTGAGTAGAAAAAGGGATCGGTTGAAAGGACACATTCTGAGACATCAAGCGATCACCAACTTAATGTTGGTGGGAAGTTTGGGGCGATAAAAATCGGAGACGGAGACCAACAGATGCAAACAGCAACCATATTCAGAAGGATGTAGGTTGCAGTATTTATTCGGTGGTGAAGAGGCTTGCACAGGATGTAGTAATGTAATTAAGTTATTATTTCAAGTTCACTACATTAAGTTATTTATGAATTTCTATATTTAAAGAATAGTATTCAGAATACTCTGTGCTGAATGATTCTGGTCTGTGGTAATTCATTGTAGGTCATCCTTTACTACAAAATGCCAAGTTACTGAGATCATTGTTCTATTGAAGAATCATATTAATTCTTTGTCATGTATCATTTTTTGAGCAAACATGTTTTTCGTTGCTTGTACAATGATATTTAGCGTGTATATCATGTGGGATAGCGCAAAGATTATGATCTGGCCGAAACCAGTGATTTTGTGACCACTAGGCTTTTTAATCTTTCGAGATTGTACCTTGCGCATTTGGTCTTTCTGTCTACGTCGTACTTTTGTATTCCCAAGTAACGTATGTTGTGAACTGTGTTAGTTGGAGAGCCAATTGCCAGGTCTATAGCAGTACAAACCAGTTTACTGTCGGTTGACATAGTTTTTTCTTCGTATTATACAGGGTGTTACAAAAAGGTACGGCCAAACTTTCAGGAAACATTCCTCACACAGAAATAAAGAAAAGATGTTATGTGGACATGTGTCCGGAAACGCTTAATTTCCATGTTAGAGCTCATTTTAGTTTCATCAGTATGTACTGTACTTCCTCGATTCACCGCCAGTTGACCCAATTGAAGGAAGGTAATGTTGACTTCTGTGCTTGTGTTGACATGCGACTCATCGCTCTGCAGTACTAGCGTCAAGCACATCAGTACGTAGTATCAACAGGTTAGTGTTCATCACGAACGTGGTTTTGCAGTCAGTGAAATGTTTACAAATGCGGAGTTGGCAGATGCCCATTTGATGTATGGATTAGCACGGGGCAACAGCCGTGGTGCGGTACGTTTGTATCGAGACAGATTTCCAGAACGAAGGTGTCCCGACAGGAAGACGTTCGAAGCAATTGATCGGCGACTTAGGGAGCACGGAACATTCCAGCCTATGACTCGCGACTGGGAAAGACCTAGAACGACGAGGACACCTGCAATGGACGAGGCAATTCTTCGTGCAGTTGACGATAACCCTGTCAGCGTCAGAGAAATTGCTGCTGTACAAGGTAACGTTGACCACGTCACTGTATGGAGAGTGCTGAGGGAGAACCAGTTGTTTCCGTACCATGTACAGCGTGTGCAGGCACTATCAGCAGCTGATTGGCCTCCACGGGTACACTTCTGCGAATGGTTCGTCCAACAATGTGTCAATCCTCATTTCAGTGCAAATGTTCTCTTTACGGATGAGGCTTCATTCCAACGTGATCAAATTGTAAATTTTCACAATCAACATGTGTGGGCTGACGAGAATCCGCACGCAATTGTGCAATCACGTCATCAACACAGAATTTCTGTGAACGTTTGGGCAGGCATTGTTGGTGATGTCTTGATTGGGCCCCATGTTCTTCTACCTACCCTCAGTGGAGCACGTTATCATGATTTCATACGGGATTCTCTTCCTGTGCTGCTAGAATATATGCCTTTACAAGTACGACACAACATGTGGTTCATGCACGATGGAGCTCGTGCACATTTCAGTCGAAGTGTTCGTACGGTTCTCAACAACAGATTCGGTGACCGATGGATTGGTAGAGGCGGACCAATTCCATGGCCTCCACGCTCTCCTGAAATCAACCCTCTTGACTTTCATTTACGGGGGCATTTGAAAGCTCTTGGCTACGCAACCCCGGTACGAAATGTAGAGACTCTTCGTGCTCGTATTGTGGACGGCTGTGATACAATACGCTATTCTCCGGGGCTGCATGAGCGCATCAGGGATTCCATGCGACGGAGGGTGGATGCATGTATCCTCGCTAACGGAGGACATTTTGAACATTTCCTGTAACAAAGTGTTTGAAGTCACGCTGGTACGATCTGTTGCTGTGTGTTTCCATTCCATGATTAATGTAATTTGAAGAGAAGTTATAAAATGAGCTCTAACATGGAAAGTAAGCGTTTCCGGATACATGTCCACGTAACATATTTTCTTTCTTTGTGTGTGGGGAATGTTTCCTGAAAGTTTGGCCGTACCTTTTTGTAACACCCTGTATTTATGGTGTCTGCTCTTTTGGACACGTCCAAAAGGACGGGCACCACATTGTCTTGATTCTACGGCCGTATACATACATGACGAAAGAGAAATACCGACGTTAGCTGTATGAGGCCTTGAAATAATTCAGGGGCAACAGGTCAAATTTTGCTATTTTGTCTAAAACTGAGATGGTTAGACCGTGGCTGTGTACAATTAATGTAGTTCAATTCTTACAAAGGAGAAGACAGCAACCAGTCACTATTAATACTGCCTTTTAATTAGGTAAATAGCGCCGTAACCGGTTTCGAAAAAAAATGTATGTGAAATCGTATGGGACTTAACTGCTAAGGTCATTACACCCATGCCCGAGGGAGGACTCGAACCTCCGCCGGGAACATCCGCACAATCAATGACTGCAGCGCCTAAGACCGCTCGGCTAACCGGTTTCGAGCTGGCAAGTTCGTCATCAGACGGTTGTTCACATGATTTGGAAGATACACTTCATATAATCGTCAATTTTCGAATTTTTCTTGCACTGTGGCAAAATTTTCTTGGTGTGTTGGTGCCGTCGAAAATTTCGCGCGATTTTGTTGCGAAGTTGCAGGATTGTATTTTTCGAATATTCCAAAATATATCCAGCACTTGCGCTGGACTGGGACTCGACCCTGCATACCCCGCTTTACAAAAGCAGTCGCCTTAACTGCTCTGCCTAACCAAGCACGATCATGTCCACCCCAAATTCCCAACTTATGCCGCAACACTTTGCTTCTGTAGTGCCCCCTGCTCATTTTCCTCATACCTCGTAGCATCTCACATGATTCCCGCAAGAGGTCGGGTCTAGGGTGCATCCGCACTGAAAATATCATAAAATGCCGCCAAGGTCTACACATTGCTATCGCGAGTATGGCGTCATTTCTCCCGGACATGCGCCACCTTGAGCTTTTCTGACATGGTGCGAATCAGTGGAAGCCCGTCTGCAGTGTGAAGAGCAAACAAAAACATCATCTGGAGGCTTGCGCCGGAGCACTGTGGAGGCAACTGACTGTCTTGTGTCGTTTTATGGGAAGCAAACAGTGGTGCGACAGTCGATGTATGTATCAATGGTTTAGCCCAGCATGTGTCAGACTAAGAGGCAGAGTCTTCATTACAAGGAAACTGGTCATGATGCAAACATTCATATGCGAATGCATCATATATCGTGTACTGGCATGAAACAGTCGCACACAAAGATACTAAATCAGTACACAGTTAGGTCTTTCGATGATATTGAAACCAAAAGCCATTTCATGCCAGCAATTAATTTTTTTATTGAAAATTTCCAGTCATTCAGATCGTTTCAAAGTCAAGCCACATTATTAATTGACCAGTGAGGAGGCCACACATCATGCTCATAATTGAAACGTAAGTAACTGTAATTTTTCTCTCAGATGTAAACTGTTAATGAGTGACAGAAATCTATAAGTTGGCAATACATACACTATTACAAGAAAAACACTGGCAATAGCACGAGTCGTATGTAGTGGTATGTAATGGAAATCTACGTGAAATAGAAGACAAGTATATAATCACTAAATATGTCATTTATGGCTAAAGTAATTGCATTTTACAGAAAGCGGCATTTAACATACACAGTTCTACCACCAAACACGTAACTAGAAGCTAGTGGTAGCAACGTGGGCCAGATTAGCATCCTTAAGTCGCCTGCTGTGGCACCCCCCACAGCAGTCCTGGGAGTGTAGGATCGGATATTAACTCCAGGCCAGTGCCCAGACCACAGACCAGACCCTTAACCCAGATCCTACACGTCATTGTCCAACCTTTAGTGAAGGCAGGAGGAATTGAGGCTAAAAGGCCCTCCCCCTCGTCCCGAATATAAGGTCGCACGCATCACACTCATGGATAACGACCTCCTACAAACGCCTTGCTAGCGGTGTGGCACTGCCGTTTGAGGCCAAAAAGGGGGAAGGGGGGGGGGCGGACACTGGCAGCCGGCGACCAATGTGGGTAACCCCCCACCCCTCCCCCCAGTCTCGCCCAGTCCTCCAACATTTGACAAGTAACCACAGAAGACACTTACGCATTACCTCTACAACACATCAACTGCTGTCACTGGCGCCATTTCCCCACACGATGTGCGGTAGACCAAACCACAACTTTAAGCGTAAATGCCTTGAAGTTTGAACCGGAGCATCGTAGCGGTCACGAAGGACCTCGGATACTGGTGATTCCCATGGTGTGCGTGGCCCGACATCTCAAACGACTTGCCACGTACTGTACGCAGCACAAATATGTGCACAGCTCCCTCCATTTAGCGTTTTATTAAACGCGATAAGAGAACCGCTCCCTAACAAAGAAAAACACCCAATACCGTAACACCACCTCGTCTGCACTTCACTGTTGTGATTACACTTGATGGCAGGCAAAGTTCTCCAGGCATTCAACAAACCCAATCTCTTCCATCAGACAGCCATAGGGCGTAGCGTGGTTTTTGGTCCCAAATCACTCGTTTCCAGTCATCCACCTCCAGCGGTATCTAATTGATGGAAATAATGCTATAACTCTTCATAACTTACTTGAAAGTGACCATAAAGTGACTCAAGCTCCAACAACGTGATTCTTTACACCTCTGCCAGCATCGTTTACCATTGGCTATAGAAATACGTAGCCTATCAAGAGCTGATCGACTTTGTACCCATTCTTTCTAACTCCTCACGTCACTTTATTAACACTACTGTGAAGTTGCTGTTCAGTGTGTAAAGCCTTATATGTATGACGATGGCTGTGTGAATCCTACTCAGACGCCAAGGGAAAAAGATCCTTAAGTGCTATCATTGTGCTAGCTGGAGTTCATATAGTTCTTTGGAACTCACGGGCGATTCCTGCCTCTGGTTCAAAGCGAGTTTTAAGACCACTCTGCGCAATGCTCGATGATGCCTGTCCATCAGTAGAAGAGGTCTGCTTATCTTGGTTCAGCTGTGGTTGTTCCTTCTTGTCTCCATTTCACAATCACATCACCAGTAGTCACCTTGAGCAGCTTTGGATGGGTTAAATTTGCCTGGTGGATCTGTTACATTCAGTGAGTAATATACGTTCGAAGTCTCTGAGTTCTCCTGACCGAACCATTCTACTGTTACTGCTTTTCTTCTGACAACACGATGAAACTTCTTAATAAAGTTTTTACTTAAACTGCTGAGTGAAACTGAATCTACTGTCTCTTTACTTGTTATTATCATTTCAACACTGACCTACAGAATTTGCCCTGACAAACACAACTCAAACTTCTCCCATTCATTAATTACCCACAATATTCAAGGATAACGCGATCTGACTGCTTTAAAATTAACTCAAAAGAATGGCCCTGAATTACAAGAAATCCTAACAATAACTCATACATTTTGTAAGTAGGCTATTTAGGTTTTTATGTTGGTAACGCCACGTAGCGCTCCATATGAAAATCGCTGGCTGTGCTGTGTGCAGTCTGTGGGTGGTTGGCATTGTTGGAATATTCGCCATTATAGTGTTGGGCTGTTGGCTGTTAACAGTGCGTAGCGTTGCGCAGTTCGAGGTGAGCCGCCAGCAGTGGTGGATGTGGGGAGTGAGATGGCGGAGTTTTGAGAGCGGCTGATCTGGACGTGTGTCCATCAGAGACAGTAAATTTGTAAGACTGGATGTCATGAATTGATATAAATATTATGACTTTTGAACACTATTAAAGTAAATACATTGCTTGTTCTCTATCAAAATCTTTCATTTGCTAACTATGCCTATCAGTAGTTAATGCCTTCAGTAGTTAGAATCTTTTATTTAGCTGGCAGTATTGACGATCGCTGTATTGCAGTAGTTCGAGTAACGAAGATTTTTGTGAGGTAAGTGATTCATGAAAGGTGTAGGTATTGTCAGTCAGGGCCATTCTTTTGTAGGGATTATTGAAAGTCAGGTTGCGCTGCGCTAAAAATATTGTTTGTCAGTTTAGTGTTGATCAGAATAAGTAAAGAAAGAAATGTCTGAGTACGTTCAGTTCTGCTCAGCTGTTTGAAAATCAAATGACGTAAGAGGTTTATCAGCACAGTAATTCATTAATTTTTCTAAGGGGATGTTTCAATTTCATAAGTCACTAACCTCACAGAAAACCTTCATTACACGAACTACAGCAATACAGGAAGCACCAATACAGCCAGCTAAATAAAAATAATCTAATTACTGTAGGCTTTAGCTACTAATAGGAATGTGGTTAGCAAAGGGAAGATTTTGTTGCAGAGCAAACAATGTATTTAGCAGATTTTACCTTAATCATGTGACAACCAGTTCGAAAAATAATATAATCGTCAGTAATTCCATTATCGTTTTACATTAAATCTCCATGACGGACACACGTCCAGCTCGTCCGCTGACGCTAATACTGCAAACCTCCAAAACCGCTAATTATTAACCTCTAACCGCCATCACTGCTGACTATTCACATCTAACTTCCATCGCTGCTGGCCATTCACCTCCTTCAACTGCGAGTCCGACCAGCCACAGAGTCTCTCACAGAGGGCGCACAGCGCTGTCAGAGATATTAATGCAGTCTATCGCGTTGCCAACATACAAACATATAAATGGGCTACTTACAACGGTACTCCCCGCCTCCTTTCATACTCGCGGATTCGCCTCTCGTAGCATCTAACGATCTATTCTGCATTACATAGGGGTGTCCAGAGACTTTTAATCGAATAGTAAATGTCGTCCTGTATATGAACACTGATGATCAAATTACGTTGGAGCGCAGTTGGAATCTTATGAATTTATTGTCCTCTTGAATGAATATTTCTCCATATGTATCGATTTAAAAAGTACGTCCTCGAAAGGAGACTCACTCTTTTTTAATATTTTATTTGAAGCCATGGTGAAGCAGTCTGCATTGAGCAATGATCGAAATAACATAACAATTTCCGATGTACAGATAAGTCTACGCCATTACGGAACTTCGAGACATGTGCCGGAGGAAATGGAGTAATAGAGATAATTTATGCTATCACACACACTCAGATTTTTTCTGATTATTCGGTAACTTAGGGCAGAAATGGGAAATTGCACAAACTGTATCTATAAGGTACTATTTCTTTACATAGAGAGTCAGTAGATGCATGAGCTCTACAGTGGGGATTCTAATGCTTGTTTTGTCTTGATTAATTCACATTAATTCCCGTTCTCTTTGCGTTTTGCGAAAATCCTTGCCACTCTTAAGCTTCAGACATCACAGTCGGATTATGTTAATTTACATATGGGTCGGGTTCGATATAAAGGGAATATATTTCAGGACACCAAACCAGAGTGATAATCTCAAATGAATCCCCAGCTTAAAGTCAGTAGAAGCAGAGGAGACTTTCAAGCTATTGTCCCGGAAAATGACTTCTACATCTACTTGGATACTCTGCAAATCACATTTAAGTGCTTGGCAGAGGGTTCATAGAATCACCTTCACACACTACATCTCTATTCTTCCAATCTCGTACAGCGCGCGGAAAAAGGGAAGAACTGTATCATTCCGGGCGAGCTCTCATCTCCCTTATTTTACTGTGATGATTGTTCCTCCCTACGTACGTCGGCGTCAGCAAAATATTTTTGCATTCGCAGGGAAAAGTTGGTAATCGAAATTTCGTGAAAAGATTCCGTCGTACTAAAAACGCCTTTGTTTTAATTATGCCTATTCAAAACCCTGTATCATTTTAGTGACTGTCTCTCTCCTATTTCACTATAATAGAAAACGTGCTGCCCTTCTTTACATTTTCTCGATGTACCCCGTCGGTCCTATCTGGTAAGGATCCCACACCGCGCAGCAGTATTCTAAAAGAGGACGGACAAGCGTAGTGTAGACAGTCTCTTTAGTAGATCTGTTACATTTTCTAAGTGTTCTCCTAGTAAAACGCAGTGTTTAGTTAGCCTTCCCCACAACATTTTCAGTGTGTTCCTTCCAGTTTAAGTTGTGCGTACTTGAATACCTAGGTATTTAGTTTAATTGACGGCCTTTAGATTTGACTGATTTATCTTGTAATCGAAGTTTAACGGATTCATTTTAGCACTCGTGTGGATGACCCACACTTTCCGTTACTTATGGTCAATTTACATTGTTTGCACCTAACAGATGTCTTTTCTAAATCACTTTGCAATTTGTGTTGATCTTCTGATGAATTAACTAGTCTGTAAACGAATGCATCATCTGCAAAAAACAAAAGGCGGCTGCTCATATCGTCTCCTAAATCGTTTATATAGATAAAGAAGAGCAAAGAGCGTATAACAGTACTTTGGGGAACGTCAGAAATCACTTTTGCCCTACTCAGTGACTTTTCGTCAATTACTACGAACTATGACCTCTCTGGCAGGAAATCACGAATCCATTCACATTACTGAGACGATATTCCATAAGCACGCAATTTCACTACAAGCCGCTTGTGTGCTACAGTGTCAAAATCGTTCCGGAAGTCTAGAAATACGTAGTCAATTTGAAATCCTTTGTCAATAGCACTCTACACTTCATGCGAGTAAAGAGCTAGTTGTGTTTCACAAGAACGATGTTTTCTAAATCCGTGTTGACTGTGTGTCAACAGACCGATCTCTTCGAGGTAATGCATAATGTTCGAATACAGTATATGGTCCAAAATCCTGCTGCATATCGACGTTAATAATATGGGTCTGTAATTTGGTGGATTACTCTTACTACCATTGTTGAGTATGGGTGTTACCTGTGGATACGGATCTTTTGTCGAGCGAACGGTTGTGTATGATTGTTAAGTATTTAGCTATTGCATCAGCATACACTGAAAGGAACCTAACTGATATACAGTCTGAACCGGGAGACTTGATTCTGTTAAATGATTTCAGTTGCTTCACTGCTCCGAGGATATCTATTTCCACGTTACGCATGATAGCAGCTATACTTGACTCAAATTCTGGAATATTCCCTTCATCTTTTTGGCAAAGGAATTTCGGAAGTCTGTGTTTAGTAACACTGCTTTGGCAGTACTGTCGTCGATAGTATTGCCATTGTTATCACACAGAAAAAGCATTGATTGTGTCTTACCGCTAGCATACTTCACATACGACCAGAATCTCTTTGGATTTTCTGCCAGGTTTCGAGACAAAGTTTCGGTGCGGAAATTATTATGAGCATCTCCCACTGAAGACCGCGCTAAATTTGGAGCTTGTGTAGAAGATCGCCAAACTTGGAGATTTTGCGTCCCTTCAAATTTGGCATGTTTGGTTCAAATGGGTCTAAGCACTATAAGACTTAACATCTGAGGTCATCAGTCCCCTAGACTTAGAACTACTTAAACCTGACTATCCTAAGGACATCACACTCACCGATACCCGAGGTAGGATTCGAAAAAATGGTTCAAATGGCTCTGAGCACTATGGGACTCAACTGCTGAGGTCATTAGTCCCCTAGAACTTAGAACTAGTTAAACCTAACTAACCTAAGGACATCACAAACATCCATGCCCGAGGCAGGATTCGAACCTGCGACCGTAGCGGGTAGGATTCGAACCTGCGACCGTAGCAGCAGTGCTGTTCCGGACTGAAGCGCCTAGAACCGCTCGGCCACAATGGCTGGCTTTGGCATGTTTCTTTCGTTGTTTCTGAAAAAGTATTATGACCCATTTTGTGTACCAAGGAGGATCAGCTCCGTCGTTTATTAATTTATTTGGCATAAATCTCACATTTGCTGCCTGTAATATATTACGAAGTAATTTCTTAATACTGGATCAGTTGGTGTCTTGGGATGTACATATGTTCTCAAACATGATATTTGATTGCATGTGCGTCTCCAGACAACCGATTTCTTTTTTCATCAATACGACAAGGACAAGGAGCAGGTATCCGCTACTGGTGCAGTAAGAGGTCTTTCGCAAAGTCGTAAAGAGTTAGAACGTCCGCGGTGGCTTTCTCGCCAGAGTGTACGCAGGTCGTACCAGAAGAAACCGTCTACACCGCCCATTGTAAAACCCCGCCTTCAGCCGCGTTATTCATACTGTCAGTCAGCTTCTTGCATTCGAGAAACGATTACCGAAAAAGGAAAAAAACGAGCCGTTGGGACGAGACAAATGGATATGTCAGGGATTCAGGCCGATGCCGAATCCTTCGCGGAGACAGCGACAAAGAGCAAGCGAGGGGGAATTTTCTCCGAGTTTTTGCGTTCACCTCTCAATTGAGCCGGCGGCGGTGGCCTACATCTGCCCTGCCAGCAGGTGGAGCAGCTACTCTTACTGGGCACGAGCGCTTTTTCCTTTTTTCATGGCGACGGGAGGGAAGAAGATTCATCGCACCGTATTGGGAAAGAGGAAAGCGTTCGGGGAAAAGCGCCGGTGGTGAACGGCCGCCGGCGGGTCTTCGGGGAAGCGCAGGTCTTGCAGGGGCGCCAAATAAGAAGAGCGGCCAGGGGCGACGCGGCGCACGCCGAGTCACGACCCTGGGGCGGGCAGGGATGGAGTCCGCGATAAACGATAAATACGGCAGCCGCGGCGGTGGGCGCGCTTTCCAAATGTCGCCCGGACCCCGCGCGCTCTCTTGGCCGGCCCGGCGCGTGTACCTCGTAAATAGCGACAAGCCGCGCCGGCGGTCATGCAAATGAAGCCCGCAGCGCCGGCTAACGGCACACCGGCCGCCGCACGCACGCTGTACAAATCTCGACGGCGGCCCAAGCACAGTGGTCTGCTCGCCGCACCGGGCGGCTGCTGCGCTTCCGGAACCTGCCGAAATGTGGCGGGCGTGTCGGATCTCCTGGTTGAAGGCGCCGGACTTCGGCGAACTGGGGAAGGCATGCCGCGATTGTTTCAGCGTGGCATTCTCGGACCAGTTGCGGTCTTGCCGACGAGACAGTCGATCTGGAACTACCAATGCGACAGAACATCGACGAACTTAAGGCCTGGTTGAGCAAAAGAAGTACACTACTGGCCATTAAAATTGCTGCACCAGATGATAAACGGGTATTCACTGGACAAACATATTATACTAGAACTGACATGTGATTACATTTTCACGCAATTTGGGTGTATAGATCCTGAGAAATCAGTACCCAGAACAACCACCTCTGGCCGTGATAACGGCCTTGAAACGCCTGGGCATTGAGTCAAACAGATCTTGGATGGCGTGTACAGCTACAGCTGCCCATGCTGCTTCAACACGATACCACAGTTCATCAAGAGTAGCGACTGGCGTATTGTGACGAGCCAGAGTTGCTCGGCCACCATTGACCAGACGTTTTCAATCGGTGAGAGATCTGGAGAATGTGCTGGACAGGGCAGCAGTCGAACATTTTCTGTATCCCGAAAAGCCCATACAGGACCTGCAACATGCGGTCGTCCATCATCCTGCTGAAATGTAGGGTTTCGCAGGGATCGAATGAAAGGTGGAGCCACGGGTCTTAACACATCTGAAATGTAACGTCCACTGTTCAAAGTGCCGTCAATGCGAACTAGAGGTGACCGAGACGTGTAACCAATGGCACCCCATACCATCACGTCGTGTGATACACCAGTATGGCGATGACGAAGACATGCTTCCAATGTGCGTTCACCGCGATGTCGCCAAACACGGATGTGACCATCATGATGCTGTAAACACAACCTGGATTTATCCGAAAAAATGACGTTTTGCCATTCGTGCACCCAGGTTCGTCGTTGAGTACACCATCGCAGGCGCTTCTGTCTGTGATGCAGCGTCAAGGGTAACCGCAGCCATGGTCTCCGAGCTGATAGTCCATGCCTCTGCAAACGTCGTCGAACTGTTCGTGCAGATGGTTGTTGTCTTGCAAACGTCCTCATCCGTTGACTCAGGGATCGAGAAGTGGCTGCACGTTACAGCCATGTGGATAAGATGCCTGTCATCTCGACTGCTAGTGATACGAGGCCGTTGGGATGCAGCACGGCGTTCCGTATTACCCTCCTGAACCCACTGATTCTATATTCTGCTAACAGCCATTGGATCTCGACCAACGCCGGCTGGGTGGCCGAGCGGTTCTAGGCGCTACAGTCTGAAACCGCGCGACCGCTACGTTCGCAGGTTCGAATCCTGCCTCTGGCACGGGCGTGTGTGATGTCCTTAGGTTAGTTAGATTTAAGTAGTTCTAAGTTCTAGAGGACTGATGACCTCAGATGTTAAGTGCCATACTGCTCAGAGCCATTTGAACCAGCCATCTCGACCAACGCGAGCAGAATGTCGCGATACGATAAACCGCAATCACGATAGGCTACAATCCGACCTTTATCAAAGGTGGAAACGTGATGGTACGCATTTCTCCTCCTTACACGAGGAATCACAACAACGTTTCACCAGGCAACGCCGGTCAACTGCTGTTTGTGTATGAGAAATCGGTTGGAAACTTTCCTGATGTCAGCACGTTGTAGGTGTCGCCACCGGCGCCAACCTTGTATGAATGCTCTGAAAAGCTAATCATTTGCGTATCACAGCATCTTCTTCCTGTTGGTTAAATTTTGCGTCTGTAGCACGTCATCTTCGTGTTGTAGTAGTTTTAATGGCCAGTATTGTATCTAAAGAACGGCACCAGGAAACCACTAGTAGATGTAAGCCACCTGATCCCTCTTGTAATGTTCTGAGTGCACGAAATTATATCTCCAGAAAAATGCCCTGAATATATTCCACTTTCTTCATAAGGTTTTATCACAAGATATGATTAATAACTGAAAAAATTAGGGCATAAGTAAATATATGAATGAATTTTATGATCACAGTTACTTCTAGCAGTTTCATATTACAACTGGAAGAACGTGTAAATGATCCACTTTATAGGTAAACCGTGTGCAGTGAGCTTGCATGGCTCTGTCTGATAACCTAAGACCATCTCACACACAAGACCTCAAATATAGGTGAATAAGAAATGACACGCGATTCCTCATCCAAATTCAAGACAGAAGTCTATCTAGCAGAACGTAGTCACACCATTACGACCAATAGAAATGCGATTTAATAAACGAACCTCTTCCAACACTGTAACTGCGTGCAACGCTGCCAAGAATACGTGGCATGAACTCTGAGCTCTGCCGAAGTTTCCCCATCAGTTCTGCGAGACAAGACAATGCCACGGGAATTGGATATGAAGACTCGCCGATGTTCGGTTCGGGTCAAAGTTTATTGTTTTACGTCAAAGCACCAACTGTATCCAGTTTACACCTCCACAAAGCGGTATCTTGTCTATTTCTTTTTGTTAATGTTAATTTTAGCCGTCCGCTGTGACCGAGCCGTTCTAGGTGCTATAGTCTGGAACCGCGCGACCGCTACGGTCGCAGGTTCGAATCCGGCTTCGGGCGTGGGTGTGTGTGATGTCCTTAGGTTAGTTAGGTTTAAATAGTTCTACGTTCTAGGGGACTGGTGACCTCAGATGTGAAGTCCCATAATGCTCAGAGCCATTTGAACCATTTGTTACTTTTATTTAAACATTAAGTCGTAAGATGAGCTTCTTACACATCTAAAAACCACTTTGTTTTGTGGATGACCCAAATAAAGGCAGTAGAAAATAATAGTGGATACAGAAACATCGTTTGTATCAAATGAAATGCAAAAAATGTATTAGGTAGGCTGGACTAGATTGTACATCATGCTACGCACAATATTTCCATTCTGTACGTGGAACGTGTAGGCTTATCCCCACCGAGCAAGTATGTATATATACGAGCAACGTTCACTTTAGAAAAGATTTTCAAAGCTACCACCTTTGCATTTGCAAACACTTCGCCACTCGCTGGATCATTCATTGCTGGACTATATGCAACACACCTGCATCCACTATTGCCGAAGCAGCACGCACGCGAACTATTACGACGTATACATCCGTGGGTGAAGAACTATAAACTTGTTCCTTTAGGCGTCCCCACAAATAGAAATCTGGTGGATTAGGTAGGTTCCGGGAAACGTGAGACCAGAACATTGGACCTCCACGACCAATCCATTTTCCTGCAAATGCTTCGGTTAAATAGTTAAGGACATTCATTGCAAAATGTGGCGGTGCACCATCAAGCTGAAACCACAGCTGCTGACGAACATCAAGCGGGAAGTTTTCTAATGCCTCAGGCAAAGTATTGTAAAGAAACGTTGTTATAATAGACGGGCGCATTCAACTTGTCCAGCAAGAGGTAAGGAACCAAAAGCACTCCTCTACGATTCCAGCCCACAGGTTTATGTCGAAATGTGTCTGAAAGCTAAATTCAAGGGTGACTTGTGGCTTGTGTTGACCAATAAGGGATGTTATGGAGATTGAAAAATGTCTTCACGGGTGACGCTACATTTGTCAGTCCATACTACGTTATTTACACATAAAACCTTCTTTCCATTTGGTGCAAAACCCGTTCTCAGAACTGTACGCATCCAATGTGGTCCTCCGGCTGCTCTTGTTGAGTTAACGTGTAATGATGTTGATGCAGTTCTTCATCGAGCAACACTTCGACAACCAGTCTTTGAGACATCTGGAACTGCCTTGAAATATCACGAGTACTCCACGGAGGTGACTGATCGGTTTCAAGCATCGTGTTCTCTGTTTGTGGAGTACGTCTTGTCGTTGGATGAACTCTGTGCATTACTTATATACATTTTGTCGGGATGGCGTCTTTGAGAGTACCGTGCAGCATACGCACGAGCAGCAGCAGCATCTTGGTTATCGGATGCAACCAGCACCAAAAGCATATCAACGTGTTCATCGTTTGCGTACTCCATCGGAAAGCCGCAATACGAGGTGCATTCAAGTTCTAAGGCCTCCGATTTTTTTTCTAATCAACTACTCACCCGAAATCGATGAAACTGGCGTTACTTCTCGACGTAATCGCCCTGCAGACGTACACATTTTTCACAACGCTGACGCCATGATTCCATGGCAGCGGCAAAGGCTTCTTTAGGAGTCTGTTTTGACCACTGGAAAATCGCTGAGGCAATAGCAGCACGGCTGGTGAATGTGCGGCCACAGAGAGTGTCTTTCATTGTTGGAAAAAGCCAAAAGTCACTAGGACCCAGGTCAGGTGAGTAGGGAGCATGAGGAATCACTTCAAAGTTGTTATCACGAAGAAACTGTTGCGTAACGTTAGCTCGATGTGCGGGTGCGTTGTCTTGGAGAAACAGCACATGCGCAGCGCTTCCCGGACGTTTTTGTTGCAGTGCAGGAAGGAATTTGTTCTTCAAAACATTTTCGTAGGATGCACCTGTTACCATAGTGCTCTTTGGAACGCAATGGGTAAGGATTACGCCCCCGCTGTCCCAGAACACGGACACCATCATTTTTTCAACACTGGCGGTTACCCGAAATTTTTTTGGTGGCGGTGAATCTGTGTGCTTCCATTGAGCTGACTGGCGCTTTGTTTCTGGATTGAAAAATGGCATCCACGTCTCATCCATTGTCACAACCGGCGAAAAGAAAGTCACATTCGTGTTGTCGTTGCGCGTCAACATTGCTTGGCAACATGCCACACGGGCAGCCGTGTGGTCGTCCGTCAGCATTCGTGGCACCCACCTGGATGACACTTTTCGCATTTTCAGGTCGTCATGCAGGATTGTGTGCACAGAACCCACAGAAATGCCATCTCTGGAGGCGATCTGTTCAACAGTCATTCGGTGATCCCCCAAAACAATTCTCTCCACTTTCTCGAACATGTCGTCAGACCGGCTTGTGCGAGACCGAGGTTGTTTCGGTTTGTTGTCACACGATGTTCTGCCTTCATTAAACTACCCCACCCACGAACGCACTTTCGACACATCCATAACTCCATCATCACATGTCTCTTTCAACTGTCGATGAATTTCAATTGGTTTCACACCATGCAAATTCAGAAAACGAATGATTGCACGCTGTTCGAGTAAGGAAAACGTCGCCATTTTAAGTATTTAAAACAGTTCTAATTCTCGCCGCTGGCGGTAAAATTCCATCTGCCGTACGGTGCTGCCATCTCTGGGACGTATTGACAATGAACGCGGCCTCATTTTAAAACAATGCGCATGTTTCTATCTCCTTCCAGTCTGGAGAAAAAACATTGGAGGCCTTAGAACTTGAATTCACCTCGTACATGAACTCGACGGGACAATTTATGGTTGAGCACTGCACGCTTAGGAGAAATATGCATGCGATTTAGTTGATCCCATTGTCATCTGATATGCTGTTTTCGTGTGAAAAAGTGACGTTCTGCTTATAAATGACGAGAAATAGGGAAGGAGCGTACAATAAATAAATAAATAAATAAATAAATAAATAAAATATACATTACAGCGATTGGAACCATAGCCCCAGGGTGAATGCAAGTTTAACGTGAGAGTAGACTACTCAGTCAGCCACAACGGCTGGTATTCTAGCTCGTGGAGATCACGCTCCTCTCTAGTTTCCGATACGCTGCACGACGTGTGTACTTTGCCAGCTTTTCGTTTCCATACTTGTGTTTTCAAAGTGCAGCCGATCTGACTTTGCTACATAAACTTTTGTCTTAAATCTGGATGAGGAATCGCATGCTGGCTTCCAAGGCACGTATTTTTTCCTTCACCCTGTATAAGGATGCACGACAACGATGTCGAACATAATCTAAAAAGTGCGAGAGCCATACTGAAAGTAATGAGCAACAATTTTTAAAATATTTCATCTTTATTTTTTAGACAAGGCAAGTACATCATATTAACTTACATACTTTCTGTCACTTTTCAACTCAGGCTCCGTTTCTTTGCTCACATTCTCCCCGTCATTCTGCAAGTTTTAAAATACCCTTACGATAAAACTCAGTTCCAGTTTCCCACAGTCACTGACGCACTGCTTGCGTAACATCTTGCACCATATTGTAGAGCTACCCCCGCGCCTGTTCCTTAAGAGAACCGGAAAGTTGGTACAGAGTGTGCTAAGTCGGTATTTTCGGCGCTAACTTCACAAAAGACCGACGACCAACTAAAAAATCGCGTGTCTCTTATACATTAAAGTAAAGTCAACGAAATGAAGCAGACTCTCACACATCGACAACATCACGTAGAAATGGCATAACAAACACAAAAAAAATGCACTTGAAAATGGGAATCATTTCCCGAAACGTGTCGTGTGAAAAATAAAATAAAGGATATCGTGACTGGTAGCAGAAGAATTATTTATAAAGAAACCTATTGCTTCTCTATGTCTTGGTTAATGAGTAGCTTTATTGAATTCGTGTCAGTTAACGATGACAGATCTAAAATGGAATTCATAAACAGGTGTTTCAAGACCATCATATAACATGATTCTTTGAAGTTAGGAGAGCTTGCGATATCGTCAGAGAGAATTTTCAAGGTGGTCGATGAGGCCAGAACAGGAGACGTAACGGAGGCAATAACTGTAACGCGAGGAATGGTGTTAACGGTACAGACGAATACTGCATTGTCGGCTGCACTGTCATCTGCCGGAGCTTCTACTGCACAGGACGGAAGGTCATAGGACAGCGAGTGATTTACTGCTCAACTATAAGAGCTGAAGACGTCTACCTAGATCAGAAGGCGGTTTCTGAAAAGGTTGCCGGAGACTCAAAAAAAATAAAAAAGGAGGCACTGAACAGACTCGTTATGCGAAACATCCTAGTTAAGCGATTCAACCTTTTATAAAATTACAATATATCTTGATTGTTATGCGAGTCATTCTTTATATAAGATGCGAATGAAGCGATGTCTGAGTGTATTTTGTTCATCGTAATAATACTACTGATATAAGCTTCACGGTATTTATTTTTCCACGTCTTCTGTTATCTCGTTGTGATTTATTTCCCGTGGAGCATAAACCATCCCATCAAGGACAAAGTCAGTAACAATAATGGTACGATTTAACGATGAAATGCAAATGCACAGCGCGCTATCGATACAACTGCAATTTGATTATTAATGACTAACGTCTTTCATTCAGAGTTATACTTGACACTTATCACGATTTTATTGCTTTTAACAGCTTTTACTCATAGGTTGACACGAGCGATATCCTTCGCCACTTAGCCACATAGAAGGAAGCAAGGGCTGTAAGTCCTACACGACAATAAAAATATAATAATTTCAATGAGATGGCTGTGCCCTTTTACTTATTAATAATTTGTCAGATCGTCGCTCTATTTTTGAGAGACAAATAACCAAATCATTTTGTAACTGAAGCCTATTTCCATTTTTAGTTTTTATGTTCACTATTGAAGAGAACGCTAATTCACATAGTTTCGCTCGCTTGCCAGCTGTGGATGCTCTTTTCCCCTCATCCAGGAGACGCCAATCTTCTGCTCATTAAATTCCGTTATAAGTATACCCCCAATGGCACAATCTGTAAGACTTTCATTATTGAGTTCAGATCAGCCAGTTGTACTGACACATCCGAAGAAGGATTTATAGTATCCATCAATGCACATTGTCAGCTTCAGAGTTCAGTTCAGGAAAGTAGCTTAATTGTTTCTCACCCAATTTATGCAAGCTCTGTATCATGTAAGGAAAGTGGTAACATAATAACAACGACTGGTCCGTTGCAATTTCTTCAGCATTCTTCTGGACGCAAGGAAAAGACTCAAACGTTCTCTTTTGTAAAGACGTTGACCACAAACGAAGTTTTCAGAGGTATTATTTGAATTTGTCCTTGGTCGTTATGTTTTCTACTCTCCGTTGAAGATTTTGTTCAAAATGTTTAGAGGGTTAAAAACATAATCGAGGAATGTTAATTTTAATAGCCAAATGGGATCACAAAAGTAATTCCCATATCCAGATTTAGAATCTTGTAAGAACATCAACAGTTGAACTTTTAGTTCCAAAACTCATATCAATACCTTTCCTTTGGAAAGTCATCTGATATTTGTGTGACGCAGGAGATCATGATGGACCGAACACATGTCATCACAACTGATCCTAAATGGCCGCGTTTGAAGCGCTTTACCTTTAACAGAGATCACAACATTGATCGCGCCTTCAAGTAGGTTATTTAAAACAAAGGTAAAACCGTGGCAGTTAGAGCTTGTCGATGAAGAAAGCAGTGTGTCCATGAATAGCTTTAGGAGCGTCACTACAAATGGTGAAACGTTGTGTCCAGTCAGTCTCGTAGTTGCGAGTGGTTTCTACAAACTTGTCGTACAAACACTGACCTTTAGTTTCCACAGGAAGTGCTTTGCACAATAAAATGTCTTTCATGATATTTTCATCTGCTTCAAAGTACACAAATGCCGTAAATTCCGCACACTCTCAAACGTCAGATTCATCTTATCGCAAAGCTAAGCGTGGACTCTTCTTTAGTTTTTCAACTGATTGTTCTCGAATGTCACCGGCCGTATTATTCATTCTGCGTTCATTGTGTTGTCAAAAGTGGTATTCTTTATATCTAGTTTGCCTCCTGCTTGCGTAATTTCAAAATTCAAATGGTTCAAATGGCTCTGAGCACTATGGGACTTAACTACTTAAACCTAACTAACCTAAGGACACCACACAACACCCAGTCATCACGAGGCAGAAAAAATCCCTGACCCCGCCGGGAATCGAACCCGGGAACCCGGGCGTGGGAAGCGAGAACGCTACCGCACCACCACGAGCAGGGGACTACCTAATTTAAACCGTATCCAAGTCTACCGGCAAAGTAAGATTCTCATCATCTGTATGCGGCTTCCCTGCTTTGGCGAAGCGGTGTGCGACTCAATAGCTAGCTAATAGCGCTCTCTCGTTGACACGGGATGTCTAAAATCAAAAATGTCATTGAATCAGAAAAACAAAACAAATAAATAATCAATAAAATTAATTATTTTTAATCTGCAAATAACAATACTATTTTCTTACCTGACTCTTAGTAGCTTGCTGCAGGTTAAGGGTTTCCAGTTTCCTTTAGAAGAGATCCAACGCTTTATCAGTTTTCTTGGAATGCTTAGTTGAGACGTGACAAATAAATTTTGATACTCTCACGTGACAATAGTTCCCCTCAAATTAGTCATGACAGTAAAACCAAACTTCAAACAATTGTTGTCATAAAGTCGGTTTTTTTTCGATTTTGTTTCGCTTCCACCACTGCCAGACACGGAGGGCTGTTCAGATCCCATCGTACCAGTTATTAGGGTTTCTTCCCGTTCCATTCGCGTATGGAGCGCAGGAAGAATGACTGCTTGAATGCCTCTGTGCGTGCAGTAATTATTCTAATCTTATCTCACGATCCTCATGTGAGCGATACGTAGGGGACTGTAATGTATTCCTGGAGTCATCATTTCAATCTGGTTCTTGAAACTTTGTTAACATACTTCCTCGGGATAGTTTACGTCTATCTTCAAGAGTCTTCCCGTTTAGTTCGTTCAGTACCGCTGTCACATTTTCCAAAGGATCAAACAAACCTGTGACGATTCGTGCTGCCCTTCTCTGTATACGTTCATTATCCCCTGCTAGTCCTGTTTGGTATCGGCTCACTCTCTTGAGCAGGATCCTAGAACCAGTCGCACGAGTGATTTGTAAGCAATCTCCTTTGTAGGCTGACTGCACTTCCCCAGTATTTTAGCAATAAATCGAAGTCTACCACCAGCCTTACCCACTACTGAGCCTATTTGGGCATTCCATTTCGTATTCCTACAAAGTGTTACACCCAGATATTTGTATGAGTTATCCGACTCCAGCAGCGACTCACTGATATTATAGTCATAGTATGCTACGATTTTTCGATACGTGAAGCGCGCAATTTTACATTTATGAACATTTGAAGCAAGTTGCCAATCTCTGTATCACTTTGAACTCTTATTAAGTTCTCTCTGAATATTTATGCAGTTTCTTTCAGATACTACTTCATTATAGATAACTGCATCAGCTGCAAAAAGTCTGAGGTTGCTGTTAATATTGTCTGAAAGGTCGTTGATGCACAACATGAATGGCAAGGGCGGCAACACACTTCCCTGGGGCACATTTGAAGTTACGTTGACGATGACTCTCCGTTCAAGATAATATGTTGCGTCCTCCCTACCAAAAACTCCTCATTCTAGTAACAAATTTCACTTGATATCCAGTACGATAGTACTTTTGCAAATAAGCGTAGGTGCGGCATTGAGTTTAATGCTTTTCGGAAATCGAGAAATACTGCATCTACCTGACTGCCTTGATCCAAAGCTTTCAGTGCGAGTTAGGTTTCATATGATCGGTGTTTTCGGAATCCATGCTGGTTGGCACTGAGGAGAGCCTTCTGCTCAAGACACCTCATGATGTTTGAGGTCAGAATATGTTCTAGGAGTCTACTACAAATCGATGTTAAGAGTATCGGACGGTAGTTTTTTATGGATCATTTCTACTACCCTTCTTGAAGACGGGTGTGAACTGTGCATTTTTCGAAGAAATGGGCACGGTTTTTTGTTTCGAGGGCTCTAAGACAAATTACAGTTAGAAGAGGGGTTAACTGAGTCACAAATTCAGTACAGAATCTGACAGGCGTTTCATCGGCCCCTGGAGCTTCGTTCAGTATTAACGATTTCAGCTGCTTCTCAACACCACTGACACTAATATTTATTTCATTCTTCTTTTCAGTGGAACGAGGTTTAAATTGCTGCAATTCTCCTAGGTTTCACTTCATAAAGAAACATTTGAAAACAGAACTGACCATTTCAGCTTTTCTTTTGGTACCCCAAATTTCAGTTCCTATTTCACTCGCTAGAGACAGGAACCCTGGTGCCATCAATAGACTTTAGATACGACCAGAGTTTCTTTGGGTTTTTTGAAATATCATTTGACAATACTCTGCTACGGTAGTCACTGAAGGAATCACGCACTGCGCTATTGACAGCAAACTCGTTTCGTTCAGCATCTGTCTGTCTATAGCCCTACGCTTTGTTTCACGCCTATTATGCATATCCTCTTTAGCTTTAGAAGTTTCTTTATAGTGACTGAATACCATAGAGGTTCCCTCGCATTACTAACTGTTCTACTAGGTACATATCTGTCCAGTATATGGTGCACTGTTCTTTTAAACCTGAGCCACAGTTCCTCTACATGCTCCTGCCCTGCGCTGGAAGTTTGAGGTTCTCCATTGAGATATGACACTACTAATTGTTTATCTAGTTTCCTGAACATATGTATCTTTCTGCGTGTATTAGTTGTCCTTCGTACTTTTTTAATTATTGCTGCTGCAGTCGCGTCTTGATCACTGAAACAAGTTTTGATGTGAACTTCCTAGAAGCGGTCATGTCTATTTGTTGCCATTAGATCCACTATATTTCCATCATGAGAGGGGTTCCTAACTATCTGTATTAGGTAGTTTTCAGAGAAGGCATTTATAATGTTTCACAGGATATCTTATCGCTCCCACCACTAAAAAGGCAAAAATTTCCCCAATTAATTGTTGGATGATTAAAGTCTCCACCAATGATTACAGAGTGATTGGAGAACTTACGTAAAAATGAACAGAAGTTTTCTCTGAAGCTTTCGGTTACATCAGGAGATGAGTCTGGTGTACGATAGAAGGATCCCATTATTTTGCGCCCGCCCTGATCCTGTGTCTTGCCCAGATAGTCTCACCTGCAGCTTCGGTTTCTATCTCGAAGGATTTCAGTTTCTTGTCTACTGTGACAAATACACCACACCAACTTCCTATTTGTTTATCCTTTCGATAGTCACGTAAATTTTCTTCAAAACTGTCACAGCTATCTATTCCAGGCTTTAACCAGCTTTCTCTGCCTAGTATTATTTGCGCTTGACTGTTTTTCATAAGCGCATCAAACTGCGTCACTTTGTTGTGAATGTTTCGGTAGTTTACCATTAGGATTTCCTTCGATCTTATACTGATACTTTAGGGTTTCCTAGAGGTATCATTATGTGGATTGGATGGAGAGTCGTCTAATCTAAAAAACACTTGTGCGCACTCCCCAACACAGTCAGCTACTTGAATAGCAGTCTCTGACGTGTAGTGCACAACTGACAAATTTAGAGGGATCTTACAGTTGTCAAATACTATGGAGCAAGTCCAGGAAGTCACAGCCTAGCTTGTCTCTGAACTTTCGAAGTCTCTAGTTCAGCCCTTCTACCCGACTCAGAACCAACGGACCACGACCATTTCTGGGAACAATGCCGGAAGTTGTGAGCTTCAAAAATGGTTCAAATGGCTCTAAGCACTCTGTTAAATCTGAGCTCATTAGTCCCCTCGAATTAGAATTACTGAAACCTAACTAACCTGAGGACATCACACACACACAGTTATCACGAGGCAGAGAAAATCCCTGGCCCCGCCGGGTATCGAACCCGGGAACCCGGGCGCGGGAAGCGAGAACGCTACCGCACGACCACGAGCTGCGGACATGTTTTCAAGGTCATTGAAGACATCAGAAGGACTGTAGGTCCTCTCAGGTGCTAGTCGCATGGTGAGTGGAGCAGTATCCCTATAACTATACTAACGACATGCCACCTGTGCTGGTAGAAGACCGTGAGGCTTCCACTGCGCGCACGCTTATCGAAATTTCAATCCATCCTTAATGATGGTATGAATACTTCTGACGTGTAATCCGATCTCTGTGGCAGTAGCTGCTACCGAATTTCACCGGTGTTGAATAATAATGTCACCCACCTGCTGGACAATGTTATCGGTAGTGTATTGGGGCTTTCCATATCGTACATGATCGACCAGCGACTTTCATCCTTCCCCATATCACTTCTACCATGCCGTGACCCTTGCAATGGACATGTAGTGCTCTCCGTACACTTGCGCCAAGGCTTTAAGTGTCACGAACAGAAATAGTGTTAAAAAATCTAGATGCAAGATTCAAGAACAGTCACGTGACATGAAAGGTTCTCCCATATACATATCGAGTAATGATTATTTCAGTAAAATTGAAGACATTAGAATTCAAGCTGAGACGTACCTCCCATCTTTCACCCAACCCGCCATTCGTGACTTCAAACACCATAAAGTGGTTTGTGAAGGATAGATGTAGATTCAAAGATAGAAATGAACCGAAATCAATGCTAGGTTTCAATATACTACTTTCTAATGTCATTTTCGTAGTCTGTCAGTAACAAAACGCAACAAATGTCGTAAAACAGTCTGTTATAAGCTTCTTTTTCCAGCTTGAGTACGCTTTGCGAATCGTGACAGACTTAGGTCAGCAGTGAGAATACTTTTGCTTTGAATTATATTTGATTATTGTTGTAAAAAGTATTGTCTACGAACAAAACAGATAGCGTCTCTCTGGTGTGCGCGGATGTTGCTGTAGTCCCGTCATTCATTTACTCACTGAAAATTGCTGTCCACACCTAAGCAGCAGTAAGAAATTGATCGGGCACTGCCATTATTCCTCGCAGGCTGAATCTATTACAGCGTTAAAGTGTAATCCTTCCATTTCTTCACAAACGCATACAGACAACGGTGCTTTATCGCTACTTGTGCTAACGTCATTCACATTTAATTAATCGAGGCTGCATTGCGCCTCCAGCATAGAGAGTTTTTAATTTAAATACTGTTGAGGAGATAAGATCAGTGTATTCAGAAACAATCATTAATTTCAGGGATATTTGTTAACGAGCTCCTCGTAATCGCTTACGGATAGGCATCGAAGCTAATGCAGGCTCGCGCAGTGGGCACTTACTTTCCGTATCTCTAAAAGGGTGCGTCCCCTCGTCCTTTCTTCGCAAACAGAATTAAGCCCCGAACACCCGATACGCCGGGTAATAAAATTTTACTGCGAGGTCCCGGGGGTCAGTACGTGAATAAATTACTGGCGCCAGCAGATACCATCGCCGCTGCGACGCCTAGGGGCCCTACGGAGGACCACCCCATAGAGTCCACACCATGACACCATGATATCAGAACGCCTGCACACCGACACCCACACACGCTGCTTGCTGTACGCTGCTGCGGCTAATGAAATACTGCCAGCATCGCTATCAACCAGCAGCTGCGTTGTGTCGTATCAAATAGACTTTCAAGGAAGACAGAAAGATGGGGTGTAGCCTATATAACGTAAGAAGGAAACTGTCTACTATTATTCATCAGTGAAAGTATATTTGGTTTGTATTTCAAAAGCGTAAAATTGTACTTATATTTGCGCTTTACGAATGCACTTCCTACTGTTTTGGCAGTGTGCAGAAAGTTATTTATAACGCTTGTGTTACTTTCTCACTGCATATCAAATTAGTGGATATAATATACAATGATTTACTGCGTCTTTTCTTCCAACTTCTTGTACCATTATTTTATTATTACATGTTTTCTGGCATCTGAGATGGCCTCTTGCAGTGGGTGCTATTATGTTTTGAGTATTAAATCATACAATCCAGACACAGCTTCTTGTAATGCATCATGCTGCCGCCAAGTCCGTCGCACGGCTCATAAGTCAAGACTAGAAAGACCCTTATCTCGCTATCCGTGAACCGCTTCTGGATCGCGCAAATGAGAACGAGATGTAAGAGAATCATATGGCCCCTGCGGACTTTTTTTAATTTACAAAGTTGAAGACCCCGTTGTAAAGGCGAAGATTTACGACAATAGACGAGATAAAAGAAAATTCGCAGACGGTACTTCGCGCGATCCAGCAAGAGGCGTGCCAAGACTGCTTCCGAAGTGGAAAGGCGTTGGGAGGGGTGTATTAATCGTGGAAGAGAGTATTTCGAAGGTGACCATACACAATAAGTAAAAGGTAAGGGCAAAGACAAGTTCCGGAATTTTTCGAAAGACCTCGTATAAATGCAAGATGGCCAGTGCTCTCTTCAGTGTCGATGCACACCATAGTCAAACTCTTACGGAAATCAACATTTTAAAACTTGTTAACAGATTCACGCAACCTTTTGTACCTTGCACTATTAGTTTAAAATTGAAGGCAAAGGTCAAAACTCAATAAAAATATGCACTGAAGCGCCAAAGAAACTGGTGTAGTCATGCGTATTCAAATACAGAGATATGTCAACAGGCAGAATATAGCGCTGTGGCCGCAAAAATATTCTTCAAGAACGGGATCAACGACTACTGAAGAGAATCGTTGAACGCTACAGAAGTGCAACCCTTCCCCCAGTCGCTGCAGATTTCGATGCTGGACCATGAACAAGTGTCAGCGTGCGAACCATTCATCGAAACATCATCTACACGGGCTTTCGCAGCCGAAGGGCCACTCGTGTACCCTTGATGACTGCAGGACAGAAGCCTTTACGCCTCGCCAGGGCCCTTCAACACCGACATTGGACTGTTCATGACTGGAAACATGTTGCCTGGTCGGACAAGTCTCGTTTCAAATTGTATCGAGTGGATGGACATGTACGGCTATGGAAACAACCTGCCGCCGTTGGATAAGCAGCTGAGCAGTAAGTCGTATACTCCTAGCTCACTCATTTGTTACATAGTTTAATTCTTAATTTCTTTGCGTGTTTTTGGTACTTGCATTGTTTAATTCATAAATTTCGGGCGTATTATAGTAGTTGAGAGTGTAGCATCGCGTTTTAGTACCTGAATAGTGTAAATTCGCGTAGTCTCCTTCCGCCGCCGAGCAGTGTCAGCAGTGCGCAAGTAGCAGCATTATTGCATTTACTAGGCAATCTTGTATTTTAATAACCGTTTAAATTTTGTTGATTTGTTTGCGCTCTCTGTAGATTAGTTCAGACGTTCTTTGCAAAACAGTTTTTAGCATGGATAGGGACTGCTACTGCTGTGTTCGGATGCAGGCTGAGTTGGCATCCCTTCGCTCCCAGCTTCAGGCAGTGTTGGCTTCGGTCACACAGCTTGAGGCTGGTGCCAATGGGCATCACTGTGGGGGTCCGGATGGGGGTTTGTCGGGGACGGCCAGCTCGTCCCACGCATCCCCTGATCGGACTAAGTCTGTGGTTGCCCGGGATACTGCCCGCATTGAGGCTGATCCCTCACCTGTGGTAGAGTGGGAGGTCGTCTCAAGGTGTGGCAGGGGGCGAAAGACATTCCGGAGGGCTGAACGGAAAACCTCTCCAGTTTGTCTGACGAACCGGTTTCAGGCTCTGTCTCAGGCTGATACTGATCTTCGGCCTGACATGGCTGCTTGTCCTGTTCCAGAGGTTGCCCCTCAGTCTGCTAGATCCGGGCAGTCGCAGAGGGTGGGCTTACTGGTAGTTGGGAGCTCCAACGTCAGGCGCGTAATGGGGCCCCTCAGGGAAATGGCAGCAAGAGAGGGGAAGAAAACCAATTTGCACTCCGTGTGCATACCGGGGGGAGTCATTCCAGATGTGGAAAGGGTCCTTCCGGATGCCATGAAGGGTACAGGGTGCACCCATCTGCAGGTGGTCGCTCATGTCGGCACCAATGATGTGTGTTGCTATGGATCGGAGGAAATCCTCTCTGGCTTCCGGCGGCTATCTGATTTGGTGAAGACTGCCAGTCTCCCTAGCGGGATGAAAGCAGAGCTCACCATCTGCAGCATCGTCGACAGGACTGACTGCGGACCTTTGGTACAGAGCCGAGTGGAGGGTCTGAATCAGAGGCTGAGACGGTTCTGCGACCGTGTGGGCTGCAGATTCCTCGACTTGCGCCATAGTGTGGTGGGGTTTCGGGTTCCGCTGGATAGGTCAGGAGTCCACTACACGCAACAAGCGGCTACACGGGTAGCAGGGGTTGTGTGGCGTGGGCTGGGCGGTTTTTTAGGTTAGATGGCCTTGGGCAAGTACAGAAAGGGCAACAGCCTCAACGGGTGCGGGGCAAAGTCAGGACATGCGGGGACCAAGCAGCAATTTGTATTGTAATTGTCAACTGTCGAAGCTGCGTTGGTAAAGTACCAGAACTTCAAGCGCTGATAGAAAGCACCGAAGCTGAAATAGTTATAGGTACAGAAAGCTGGCTTAAGCCAGAGATAAATTCTGCCGAAATTTTTACAACGGTACAGACGGTGTTTAGAAAGGATAGATTGCATGCAACCGGTGGTGGAGTGTTCGTCGCTGTTAGTAGTAGTTTATCCTGTAGTGAAATAGAAGTGGATAGTTCCTGTGAACTATTATGGGTGGAGGTTACACTCAACAACCGAACTAGGTTAATAATTGGCTCCTTCTACCGACCTCCCGACTCAGCAGCATTAGTGGCAGAACAACTGAGAGAAAATTTGGAATACATTTCACATAAATTTTCTCAGCTTGTTGTAGTCTTAGGTGGAGATTTCAATTTACCAGATATAGACTGGGACACTCAGATGTTTAGGACGGGTGGTAGGGACAGAGCATCGAGTGACATTATACTGAGTGCACTATCCGAAAATTATCTCGAGCAATTAAACAGAGAACCGACTCGTGGAGATAACATCTTGGACCTACTGATAACAAACAGACCCGAATTTTTCGACTCTGTATGTACAGAACAGGGAATCAGTGATCATAAGGCCGTTGCAGCATCCCTGAATATGGAAGATAATAGGAATATAAAAAAAGGGAGGAAGGTTTATCTGTTTAGCAAGAGTAATAGAAGGCAGATTTCAGACTACCTAACAGATCAAAACGAAAATTTCTGTTCCGACACTGACAATGTTGAGTGTTTATGGAAAAAGTTCAAGGCAATCATAAAATGCGTTTTAGACAGGTACGTGCCGAGTAAAACTGTGAAGGACGGGAAAACCCACCGTGGTACAACAACAAAGTTAGGAAACTACTGGGAAAGCAAAGAGAGCTCCACTCCAAGTTTAAACGCAGCAAAAACCTCTCAGACAAACAGAAGCTAAACGATGTCAAAGTTAGCGTAAGGAGGGCTATGCGTGAAGCGTTCAGTGAATTCGAAAGTAAAATTCTATGTACCGACTTGACAGAAAATCCTAGGAAGTTCTGGTCTTACGTTAAATCAGTAAGTGGCTCGAAACAGCATATCCAGACACTCCGGGATGATGATGGCATTGAAACAGAGGATGACACGCGTAAAGCTGAAATACTAAACACCTTTTTCCAAAGCTGTTTCACAGAGGAAGACCGCACTGCAATTCCTTCTCTAAATCCTCGCACAAACGAAAAAATGTCTGACATCGAAATAAGTGTCCAAGGAATAGAAAAGCAACTGGAATCACTCAATAGAGGAAAGTCCACTGGACCTGACGGGATACCAATTCGATTCTACACAGAGTACGCGAAAGATCTTGCCCCCCTTCTAACAGCCGTGTACCGCAAGTCTCTAGAGGAACGGAGGGTTCCAAATGATTGGAAAAGAGCACAGATAGTCCCAGTCTTCAAGAAGGGTCGTCGAGCAGATGCGCAAAACTATAGACCTATATCTCTGACGTCGATCTGTTGTAGAATTTTAGAACATGTTTTTTGCTCGAGTATCATGTCGTTTTTGGAAACCCAGAATCTACTATGTAGGAATCAACATGGATTCCGGAAACAGCGATCGTGTGAGACCCAACTCGCTTTATTTGTTCATGAGACCCAGGAAATATTAGATACAGGCTCCCAGGTAGATGCTATTTTTCTTGACTTCCGGAAGGCGTTCGATACAGTTCCGCACTGTCGCCTGATAAACAAAGTAAGAGCCTACGGAATATCAGACCAGCTGTGTGGCTGGATTGAAGAGTTTTTAGCAAGCAGAACACAGCACGTTATTATCAATGGAGAGACGTCTACAGACGTTAAAGTAACCTCTGGCGTGCCACAGGGGAGTGTTATGGGACCATTGCTTTTCACAATATATATAAATGATCTAGTAGATAGTGTCGGAAGTTCCATGCGGCTTTTCGCGGATGATGCTGTAGTATACAGAGAAGTTGCAGCATTAGAAAATTGTAGCGAAATGCAGGAAGATCTGCAGCGGATAGGCACTTGGTGCAGGGAGTGGCAACTGACCCATAACATAGACAAATGTAATGTATTGCGAATACATAGAAAGAAGGATCCTTTATTGTATGATTATATGATAGCGGAACAAACACTGGTAGCAGTTACTTCTGTAAAATATCTGGGAGTATGCGTGCGGAACGATTTGAAGTGGAATGATCATATAAAATTAATTGTTGGTAAGGCGGGTACCAGGTTGAGATTCATTGGGAGAGTGCTTAGAAAATGTAGTCCATCAACAAAGGAGGTGGCTTACAAAACACTCGTTCGACCTATACTTGCGTATTGCTCATCAGTGTGGGATCCGTACCAGATCGGTCTGACGGAGGAGATAGAGAAGATCCAAAGAAGAGCGGCGCGTTTCGTCACAGGGTTATTTGGTAACCGTGATAGCGTTACGGAGATGTTTAACAAACTCAAGTGGCAGACTCTGCAAGAGAGGCGCTCTGCATCGCGGTGTAGCTTGCTCGCCAGGTTTCGAGAGGGTGCGTTTCTGGATGAGGTATCGAATATATTGCTTCCCCCTACTTATACCTCCCGAGGAGATCACGAATGTAAAATTAGAGAGATTAGAGCGCGCACGGAGGCTTTCAGACAGTCGTTCTTCCCGCGAACCATACGCGACTGGAACAGGAAAGGGAGGTAATGACAGTGGCACGTAAAGTGCCCTCCGCCACACACCGTTGGGTGGCTTGCGGAGTATAAATGTAGATGTAGATGTAGATGTAGACCCTGCATGGTACTATTCAGACTGGTGGAGGCTCTGTAATGGTGTGGGGCGGGAGCAGCTGGAATGATATGGGACCCCTGATACAGCTAGATACGTCTCTCACAGGCGACACTGACGTAAGAATCCTGTCTGATCACCAGCATTCATTCATGACCATCGTGCATTCCGACGGACTTGATCGCTTCCAGCAGGACAATGCGACACTCCACAAGTCCAGAATTTCTGCAGAGAGGCTCCAGGAATGCTCTTCTGAGTTTAAACACTTCCGCTGGCCACCAAGTTCACCAGACATGAATATTTTTGAGCATATCTGGGATGTTTTGCAACATACCGTTCAGAAGAGATCTCTATCATGTCGTACTCTTACGGATTTATGGACAGCCCTGCAGGATTCATGGTGTCAGTTTCCATCACTACTTCAGACATCAGTCGAGTGAATGCCACGTCGTGTTGCGGCACTTCTGCGTGCTCGCGGAGGCCCTACACGATATTAGGCAGCTGTACCAGTGTATATGTAAGAGTTTGCATAACTTATAGTGTTACTTCGATCGTACTGTATGTATTGAATTCATCACGTGACTGTTCGGTTTTAGCAGATCTCGCATTAGTGCATCTATTTGATCTTGACAGTTTTTGAAACAGGGTACGATAATGACCTTTTCGCCACACGTACATACACGTAGAATGGATAATGTACGACCGATGCGAAGCAGATGCTCCTTGTGGCCACTAGGATTAATGTTGGGGATTGTGATGGTGCGGGACTTACGGTACAGGATAAGTACAAAAGAACTTTACATTTTCAAAAATTCATACAAACGAAATGGTACAATTAATTCACTTCAAACTTTGTTCTGTTAACATCGTATACCTGGAAGTTTTTTTACAGGTTACAGGAACTCCATACGTGCTTCTCGAATCACTTGGAAAACTTTGAGACGACATTCATACTCTTCCCAAAGCTTGTGCAATATGTCATTGGTTATGTACTCTACAGCAGCTGCGATTCGCCGCCGTCGCTGTGGCAGGAGTAAGAAAAGCACTTTGTCATTCACAAAACCCCATAGAAATATAACTGTGGTTGGTAATCGTGGTGGCAGTCTGTACCAAACGACATCATCAACACCTTCATAGTCGAGCCATCATGCAGGCAAATGTGTGTTTCCGTGTTCCAGTGCAGCCAATTGATACAAACAGTATACACCACCTTGATGCCAGATAAAGTTGATGGAGTCTTTTTGCAGTTAAGGCATAAGTCACAAAGAAAGCAAATGCCTGTAACGGTTTTCTCTATGAAAAAAGGAGCATTCAGTCTTCTTTCTCGACACTGCAACACTGCTCGGAACACACTGACGTTTGACGAATCTCGTTGTTGTTAGTTGGAGAAACGGAGGTTTCTGGGTTTTCCAAAAACAAACATTGAGCCTATTAACTTTACCTTTGTGAGAAACGTTTCTTGGTCACTAAAAGTTAACGTATTTGGCTTGTCCTTGTCACTGTTAATCCTTACTGACATCACACTGTGGTTGTCACATAGTACAGCATAAACTCCAGGAGTGAGTACCTGGACAAACTGCCATCTGTACGATTTTATGTGCAAGTATTTACACACGATTTTGAAAATGGTAGTTTGTGGGATGTGTACTTCCCCTTTATACAAAGGTGGGCCAGCAGCAGCTTACAGATGCTGCTCTTCGGCCAACAGAAAAACACATAACAAACATGGAGACATATAAATAAAAATACATGAATCTTAAAAACAGAAGAAACACACAAGAAAAGTATGGAAGACGTTCGTTGGTCAGCATGGTTTCATAAACAAGTTCAACAGTGCACACAAACGAAGACAATCAGTTCGACACACGAATGAAGGAGCACACTTAGATAACACTGACTCACACAAACAAAGAAAACACTGTGGCACTAAACTGGTGGCGATCTTCGGCCAGAAAACAATGAACACACTTGATGAGGGGGGGGGGGGGAGCTGCCACTGGGTGCAGGGGACAGGCAGGAAGGTAAGGAGGGGGGCAAAAAGCCAGTGGGAGAAAAGACGGGAGAGGAGAGAGGAGGGTGTAGGGTTAGGTGTGGAAGCCTGGGGAAGGGGGGGAGGAAGTGGGGAAATGGGAGAGCGGAAGAGGGGGAAGAAAGGATAGTGAGAAAGGAGAGAGAGGGAGCCCTGGAGGAAAGTGGGGGAAGGTGGAGAGGAAGGGGAGGATTAGAGCTGATAGGAGGGGTATATGGAAGGAATGCGGACATCATCAGGGAGGGGAAGTTGGCAGAAGCCACCCTGGACAAGGGTATGGAGAGTGTGGGGAGTTGGTGGAACCCACCCTGGGCAAGGGTATGGAGAGTGTGATGATGGAGAGCAGGTGGGATGCAGTGGTACAGGCGCGGCAGCAGGGTGGCATGTGAGAGGATGGGAGAGACAAAAAGTAATGCATTTGGGTGTTCCCTGATGCTCCTAACGGTTCGAGCGATACCCTGATGGCAAATAGTTTAGGGGCGTAGCAGTTTTCCAGTGCTGCCTTCCGCAGTCCACTTCGAGTTGTCAAAGTGTCTACATCGTTGTCTGTGTGAACCCTTGTTCAGTGCTTGCGTCGTCGCTCAAGATGCAGTCGCTTCTGTAGCAACGCTATTCAATCACGTTTTGTTCAAAACTCAAAAACCTCCTGCAGAAACTTACAAAATGATGCAAGAGGCCATTTTTGTATCTCGCTTGGATGGGTGGTGCATGGGTCTGCTCCTGTGAACTGCTTATAGGCCAAGAGTGAAGGAAGCGACTGGGAGCAGGAGAGGTGAAGCACTTCGGTACTGCAGGTTACTTTAACACTTTTAATATAATCAAAAAACACAAGTAAATATCAAATGCATTCATAACTTTGGCTAGAATGAGCATCTAGGTGGTAAGCCTGAGTCCATGTCTAATCCTGTGAATTTAGAATGACTGTTATGTATAATCTCAAAACTAACACATACTCGTTGCTGTCCAAACTTTAACTGAACGTAACTGATATAAAGCCTCAATAGCAAGCTAGCCCACTCGATAGCAGAAGCGATATTTCCAGGCTGTCTGCTCTTGATGAAATGGGTGGAAATCAAGATGGCACTCGCTGAACTCCACAGCGTCGGCCATGGTGCGCTGTGGTCGGCATAGTTCGTCTTCTCTCGTAGTGCCAACTTACGAGAGAGTGCACCAACGTTGTGGCATCGTAACTATCGACGCTACAGTCACGTCTCACACGCTTAGGTGGCTAAAACAATTTAACGACAGCCGGGAAGAGGTTACTGATGAAAACCGCTCTGGACGGCCGTCAACAAGATCAATGTGACACGTGTGCGTGTGAGTGTTTGTACGCTAGCGGATGAGCTGAACATGTCATATGGCACCGAGTCTAACACCGTTACAGATGATTTGAATATGGGTAAAGTGTGTGCCAAAATGATTCCAAAAGTGTTGAGTAACGACCAGAAGTGAAGCCATTTGGAGACCACAGCAGAACTTGTGGAACGACTGGAAAGAGATCCAGGGTTTTTAGATAATGTCGTCATCGTTGATGGGACATGGATTTTAATGTAAAACCCAGAAAAGAAGCGCCGAAACTCACAGTGGCACACCTCCACGTTCCCCAAGCCCAAGAAAGCAGGAATGAGCAAATCGAAAATGAAAACCATGCTCGTCACATTCTTCGACACGAAAGACACTACACTCTGAATTTGTACCGCAAGGAACGACTGCCAATTGAGTCTACTGCATCGGAGCGTAGAAAAGACTAGCAGATCGTGTCACCGGCACAAGGCTCGTGCCCACTCCAGTAATGACGCTGCCATCCCACACCGCTCTGTTGAGTCGGGAATTCCTAGCGAAGTGCAACTTGGCAATGATGCCGCTGCCGCCGTACAGTCCCGACATGGCACCGTCAAACTCTTTCCTGTTCCCGCGCATCAAAACCATGATGAAGTGGCGTCGTTTTGACACTGTTCAGGACATCCAAAGGCGACTACACGTGCTCCAAAGGAAATTCCAATCATCGCCTTCCAGGAAGATTACTAGGGGTGGGGGAATCGCTGGAAGAAGTGCATCACAGCTCAAAGCAACTACTTTGAAGAATTTTAAGCCATCCGCTGTGTTTCGGTATTCAGCCTAGCAGCAAGTGCCTTCAGGTCGCTAATCCTTGTATTCGTCATGATACTCACTATTTGACTAAGAGGTCAGCCGGCCGGAGAGGCCGAGCGGTTCTAGGCGCTTCAGTCCGGAACCGCCCTTCGACTACGGTCGCAGGTTCGAATCCTGCCTCGGGCGTGGATGTATGTGATGTTGTGAGCTTAGTTATGTTTAAGTAGTTCTAAGTCTAGGGGACTAATGGCCTGAAATGTTAAGTCCCATAGTGCTTAGAGCCGTTTGAGCCATTTTGAAGAATTTTAATAGATTGTATTATTTCGATCAATAAATTTTGTTGTACAGACACAGTTGCATTACTTTTTGATCACACCTTGTATTTGATAAAGGCTGTAGTCGCTGCAGTGGCTGTTCCATTAGTCATGCATGCATGTCCAAAAGAAAATTTCTTCGTATAGAAGCTATTCAGTCTCTTGATGGGCAGTGACGATAATGTTTTGGCCCACCACTGTATATTTGAGCTAATTCAGATAATGTTACATATTGAAATCAGAGGTCGCCTCTAACCGCACATCTGCATTTCCAGACGCAGGTTTACTGAAATGTTTTTGTCGTATAGACTGACTTTTGCGTCGGACATAGCTGAGCCAGATATTGCCGACGCTGTTTCAACAAGCATCATTAAGATTGTATTTGGGTGGGTTCCCATGGCGACGAGTGACATGCAGCTCGGTCCTCATCCGCACATGGGCTCTTAGCCCCTGGTCACTACTTCTACTCTTGGCGTTGCCACACCTGCAGCTGCAGCCAGAATTGTTGGAGTGGTCTTGTTTGAAGAAGTCCCTGCACTAGTTGTGAAGAGCTGTTCTAACAACCGAACAAACAGGAATTCTCATCTGCATCAATATGTCTTTCTCCGCAGGGCGTCGGTCGACATACGTAGGAATTGTGATTTATACATGTCGTCCCACGTTAGCACCATTGCTCAACAAGAGCGACGCATTTTCGGAAGAGAGTATGGGTTCCAGGTTTCATAGGGACACACTTCTGATGTGGTATGGATAACAGGTGAATCACAGCGTGTGAGTGAATGGGCGTAGCAACTTGAAACGTACACGACATTTGAAGTACGCAGGACAGTACGATTCTTGTGGGCATGACATCTAAATTGGACTCTGATTCACCTTAATAGTCTGGCGATGTGTGTACCTAATGCAATGTCGCGTCCAGCCGTAGTGAAATAGTGCCAATAAATTGACCATGGCCGCACAGACCTGGATGGTGATGATGGGGACAGAAGGTTCAAATGGCTCTAAGCACTATAGGACTTAACATCTGAGGTCATCAGTCCCCTAGACTTAGAACTGCTTAAACTTACCTAAAGACATCACACACATACATGCCCGAGGCAGGATTCGAACCTGCGACCGTAGCAGCCGCGTGGTTCCGGACTGAAGCGCCTTGAACCGCTTGGCCACAGCGGCCGGCGGGAAGGAAGGCCTTAGATGTAGATAAAAGAGACACTCTCCAGGCAGTCGAGTAGCTGAAATAACATTAGGGGGAAAGATAATGTCTAATGAGTATGTCCACACAGCAGTTCTCGAATGGATTTCTACCGTCTAGAAGTGAACGACCAGTTGATTGTTCCGACCGTTGTTTACAGAGTCTTGATGACTATGCTGAAAAATAGCGTCATGTATGTGTGATGCTTTGAAGTGTAGTGCAGCGTTCAATAGAAGTTACTTGGCCTGCCGTTATAATATGTAACTTCCTTTTTGAAGGTCTATCATAATATCACCAGCCAACAGCCTAGCCTACATGTTGATATCGATAGTTCACCGCCGGTCTTTGAGCTGCTGAAATCATCAGCCGTTAAGGCAGATCTCGGACGACATCCTTGATACACTCGTCCAGCTTCAAGGATTGCTTGACAGTTAGCCAATTATGGCCTACACGTCTTCACACTGCATAACTTCACTAAATGACTGTGTCTACCATTTGGCATCTGACGTATTTCACATAGGAAAACTCGGTTCCCAATAATCCGCCTTCCACCTGGTGTCACTAGCGCTCGCCTATGTGGGGATGTTCTTCGTAGTAACCTATTCGAATGCTGGTGGCGGAAGAAATTTTTACTGCCAGCAGCTGGCCAGCACGGGAAGGCTGAAGTTTTTCGTTAGGACATTTTGCTACATTGCGAATTTCTCTGCAGAGTCTGGAGGAAGCAACATTTTATGGCGTCCGTAATAGAGTTTTTCACATCCGTAACAGGTATGGAAGGGACTATTTCAGATATGAGATCCGTCTGTAAAGTGAATAAAACACTCTTATTCCGAACATCACAAGACTGTGCTTCTTCCACACTGTTGTGTGGAATATACACTAAAGCGCCAAGGAAACTGGTATAGGCATGCGTATTCAAATACAGACGTTTTAAACAGGCAGAATGCGGCGCTGCGGTCGGCAACGCTTATGTAAGACATGTGTCTGGCACAGTTGTTAGATCGGTTACTGTTTCTATAATGGCAGGTTATCAATATGTAAGTGAGTCTGAATGTGGTTTTATAGTCGCCGCATGAAGCAAGCCCCCCTCGTGTACCACTGACGACTGCACGACGCAAAGATTTACACCACGCCTGGGCCCTTCACCACCGACATTCGACTGCTGATGACTGGAAACATGTTGACTGGTCGGACGAGTCTCGTTTCAAATTGTATCGAGCTGATGGATGTGTATGTGTATGGAGAATCCATGAACCCTGCATGTCAGCAGGGGACCGTTAAGCTGGTTGAGGCTCTGTAATAGTGTGGGGCGTGTGCAGTTGGAGTGGTATGGGACCCCTGATACTTCTAGATACGACTCTGACAGGTGACACGTGCTTAAGCATCCTGTCTGATCACCTGCATCCATTGTGCATTCCGACGGACTTGGGCAACTCCAGCAGGACAATGCGACACCCTACACGTCCAGAGTGGCTCCAGGAACAGTCTTCGGACATTTCCGCATGACCACCAAACTCCCCAGACATGAACATTATTTACCATATCTGGGATGCCTTGCAACGTGCTGTTCAGAAGAGATCTCCACCCCGTTGTACTCTTACGGACTTATGGAAAGGCCTGCAGGACTGATGGTGTCAGTTCCCTCCAGCAGTAGGGAGCTAATACTATACTATGAATTGTGAGAGGAATTCAAATGAAAATCTAACACCCGTCACAATGGGACAATTCCATTCAAAAGATGTGAAAGATGGTGTGAGATCCAGGTCTGTACACAGGACGTTGCAGTGCTTACCAGCCAAATGGCTGAGGTGTAGCATCGGTCCGACTGACAGTGTAGGGGCGGGAGTTACCGTGCAGCAGTAGGATTCCGTCCAACAGCATTCTGACAACTCGAAGGCAAACGGCAAAGATAGCAATGAAAACATCTCACACCTCCCCCCCTCCCTTCCCCCTTTGGTTCACAAAGGTCTGGTAAGGTCACCAAGATATACTTCGACTGCAGGGGCACTCTGCTCGTCAAGTTTCTTGAGGGTGGAACCACAACCAGTGAGCAGCGCTGTGAAGGCACTTTGCAGGAATGCTGTCAGACGGAGACATTCCGCTGCTCAGTAACGTCCGCCCACACGCTGCCACTCAGACAGAGGCTACGCTTGCGAGAAACACTGCAACATTCTCCTTAAAGATCGGATCTTTCATCGTGTGATTTTCTCATCTTTGGAAACGGGGAGAAAGATATGCGTGGAAGTCAGTTTCAGTCGGACGAGGACTCGCAAGAGTGGTTGCTGTTGTGGATCTGTTAGTGGCCGACCGCAAACTGATCGTCTCGTAGTCTAAGTGTCTCGTGTGGTGATTACTTTTGAGTGGAACCATTCCATTGTCCCATTGTCACTGATGTTTTGCTTTCATTTGACTGTCCCTTATAAAATGTTTACTTAAAGACTGTGCACAGGAAAAGCACTTCACTCGAGAAATTCACTGTGGGTGCGGACTCATTCAAAAGATTAAAAAAGTCTCGCTGCAGTGTCTCATGGGAAGAGCGTATGTGACGCTGTTGATGGTGATCCGTTCGTCGGATAGGGACATTACGATCGACGGCAACATTGCTGCTATTCAAGATGAGTAAGCAACAGGTTTTGCCCTCTCATCATCACACAAACGCATCCCACCAGAATATACACTCCTGGAAATTGAAATAAGAACACCGTGAATTCATTGTCCCAGGAAGGGGAAACTTTATTGACACATTCCTGGGGTCAGATACATCACATGATCACACTGACAGAACCACAGGCACATAGACACAGGCAACAGAGCATGCACAATGTCGGCACTAGTACAGTGTATATCCACCTTTCGCAGCAATGCAGGCTGCTATTCTCCCATGGAGACGATCGTAGAGATGCTGGATGTAGTCCTGTGGAACGGCTTGCCATGCCATTTCCACCTGGCGCCTCAGTTGGACCAGCGTTCGTGCTGGACGTGCAGACCGCGTGAGACGACGCTTCATCCAGTCCCAAACATGCTCAATGGGGGACAGATCCGGAGATCTTGCTGGCCAGGGTAGTTGACTTACACCTTCTAGAGCACGTTGGGTGGCACGGGATACATGCGGACGTGCATTGTCCTGTTGGAACAGCAAGTTCCCTTGCCGGTCTAGGAATGGTAGAACGATGGGTTCGATGACGGTTTGGATGTACCGTGCACTATTCAGTGTCCCCTCGACGATCACCAGTGGTGTACGGCCAGTGTAGGAGATCGCTCCCCACACCATGATGACGGGTGTTGGCCCTGTGTGCCTCGGTCGTATGCAGTCCTGATTGTGGCGCTCACCTGCACGGCGCCAAACACGCATACGACCATCATTGGCACCAAGGCAGAAGCGACTCTCATCGCTGAAGACGACACGTCTCCATTCGTCCCTCCATTCACGCCTGTCGCGACACCACTGGAGGCGGGCTGCACGATGTTGGGGCGTGAGCGGAAGACGGCCTAACGATGTGCGGGACCGTAGCCCAGCTTCATGGAGACGGTTGCGAATGGTCCTCGCCGATACCCCAGGAGCAACAGTGTCCCTAATTTGCTGGGAAGTGGCGGTGCGGTCCCCTACGGCACTGCGTAGGATCCTACGGTCTTGGCTTGCATCCGTGCGTCGCTGCGGTCCGGTCCCAGGTCGACGGGCACGTGCACCTTCCGCCGACCACTGGCGACAACACCGATGTACTGTGGAGACCTCACGCCCCACGTGTTGAGCAATTCGGCGGTACGTCCACCCGGCCTCCCGCATGCCCACTATACGCCCTCGCTCAAAGTCCGTCAGCTGCACATACGGTTCACGTCCACGCTGTCGCGGCATGCTACCAGTGTTAAAGACTGCGATGGAGCTCCGTATGCCACGGCAAACTGGCTGACACTGACGGCGGCGGTGCACAAATGCTGCGCAGCTAGCGCCATTCGACGGCCAACACCGCGGTTCCTGGTGTGTCCGCTGTGCCGTGCGTGTGATCATTGCTTGTACAGCCCTCTCGCAGTGTCCGGAGCAAGTATGGTGGGTCTGACACACCGGTGTCAATGTGTTCTTTTTTCCATTTCCAGGAGTGTACATACAATCATTATTTGTATTTTGTTTTTTATTTTTAAGATACATAAGAACGGAAAATAAAATATGTATCCTATTTCAGTACAACTTTAATACCACACATGAACTTGGATTTTGTATTTAGAAGAACATACTATGTCATCAAACACAATACTATCACAATGAACATCGAGAAAATCAAAGTAATGTAAAGACACTTGTGTAACAACAGACTCGTAAGTACAGAAAACAATAAATGACAATGAAATAAGCAATAAAACATAAAACTCTTCTGATCTCGCCTATACATTTCGTAAACGTATGAGAAAATGAGTGTAGTGGAGGAGCGTTGCTATGGTACATTTCTTTATTATTTACAATCGCCTACAGTCAGGAAATACACTTAAGACACTATTACCACACACCATAAAGAAATGGGCCATAGTGTGTGGAGGAAGGAAACACTTTCAGATGAGATGGCTGAAACTTTCCTCAGGGCTCTTCCAGTGAATAGCATACAATTTGTCCTTGAATTTTTTCCATTCCTAATCGCTTCGATCGCAAGGGGTCGTTAACAGCTAACATTAACAAACGTTAAATTTTTCGCCGACTTCTATAGCGTCACAAGTCTAGTGACGGGGGACAACTGTGCTGTTTTAACCGTCAGTCCTAGTGTTCATCCTATGTGATTTATAAGTTCACAAAACGGGGATATGAACCCATTTTCTCTCAAATACAGACCAGAGTTTTAACCACTGTGATTTCGGTTCGGGCTCTAGCTTTCCTTCCCCTTCAGTGCGTCACTAATTTACTGCCATGTCTCCATGTTTTAAGCATATAAATGAAAAACGGAAGTGACTGTGAAAACTGCTACTGCGTATTATACTTTAACCTAAGAGTACATACCAGTTATGATCCCATTATCAAAGCACTGAAAATATTTCCCGTTGTATATCAGTCGACCCACGAATGAACAGCGCAATTGACCACTGTAAATGAAATATGATGATGATGTCCCGTACTCCGTGACAGAGCGTAGGGGAACGATGCCGGAGGCCAGCACCGCCGTACCAGACAAGGTCCTAGTGGAGGTGGTGTGCCGTTACCTTCGTCCGACCGCAATGGAAATTAATAATGACGATGAAGGCGACACAACACCACCCAGTGAGCTCGAGGCAGAGAAAATACCTGACCTCGCTGGGAATCGAACCCATGGCCCTGTGCTCAGAACGCAAGAACGCTACCGCGAGACCACGAGTAGCGTACATGAAATATGAGGCAGTGAGCAAACTTTCAGGAAGCAACGGAATATACAGCGGGGCCTTTACCACGAAGTGAAGGAAACAAGATCACAAACAAGATCTTCAAATGTCTTAACACAACCCGTGAGGGGAAATGCTCGTCTTCGTTTAGAAAACATGAGTGTATTGCAGATGTTACTGCAGTTTGTATACCATTATGCGTAAGGACAAGTAGCATGAATCACTAAAATGCTAAATCTCGCTGTATTCATGGTGAAAAGAGTGTCTTGAATTTCTCTGCACATAAACCTACCTCGTTTGGCTGAAAATTTTAATTTAAAGAAGAAAATGCTTTTTGTGCTGAAGTCAGATCATTTGTAACAAGCTGTGCTCACACCTGCTACTAACGTGAACAAAAGCTAAATGAACACATCAGCAACTGGGCATGAAGTCGTAGCATTGATAGGTGACTTCAAGAGGAAATTAATTCATGAAAGATTTCAGATTCACGTATTGCTCACAAAACTGACAAGAAAATTCATTAATAACCGATGCAAACACATTTCAAAGCATCATACAGATGGACAATACCATACATTAACGAAAGCAGAAAATTAAAACTTATACGCTTTCAAATCCTCGTAACACTATTTAGTGAGAGGGAAAATAAAACGAAAGGCCTCTGACTTATGTAGATGACTCATCCCAAAACAGGTACTGTACTTATATCATTCACCAGACGGAAGTCTGAACAGTACAAATCGTGAACATACAGTACCACGTAATTAGCTTGCGGTGGCGGCGAAGGAGAGAGTGCAAGTATGTTTTGTCCGGATACCATGAGGCCATCCTAACTCGAGTCTCGGTATCTGATTGGCTGACAAGGGTCTGCGCTGAAAATATTGCTTGCAAACATGATTCTTACTAGACATCCAAAGATACCACTTCTCTAACAGACGAGAGCATGGACTATATAGTCTTTGAGCCATACGAGTAAGGCGCTGCTCGCATATTTATACACAATATGAAAGACGTTTCTGACAGACGGCATTCAACTGGCATCTAATACGTAAACAGTGCAAATTCAATCGACTGTTTGCGCTGTTGACCGTGTCCTCACCGATGCATTCCAGCGTGTATTGTTTTGCGTAAATGACTGCGACAGGACGAGACATACTTGAGACTAGGAGTGGGTAATAAATTCTAATTATTGACTTTAAAAATTAAATCTAACTTCCATTTTTAGAGAAATGTGGTAATTATGTGAAGATGAGCGAAACTACGAAGGAACCAGGTGAGGTGTACACTGCAACATAGGACAAGGAGAGGAGCCTGACAAAGAATTCTTCCGGTTCAGAGGTGTCTAAGTGGCAGCTACACTGCTGGAAACTCTTCCTGCCCAGCTCCAGTAACGTTTTCAGGGTTCATTTTGTTATGATGACGTCGTCGCCAATGTTGACTGCTGGCCAATGCTAAACAGAACCACATAAATCACAGCATGTTTGTTTCCTCCCCCAAAAAACAACAACAATAACGACCCAATAAATGAGTCAAAAATTTAACCACGGTATTGAAGGCACTGGTGTTCTACACTTTATCACAGACGGCCATTTAACTTACACAGCGTTATACGTACTGACATCGCCAAGTGGAGAAATATAGTGATCACGCGGACTGAAGGCGTTTTTGTATTATTGGTTGAAATTCAAGAGTTTCCCTGGTTTCACTCACGAAATCCATCTTCAGGTCTGAAGTAAGAATTTTTCAACGTCTATTGTATCAGAAAGGACGATGGCAGAAGTGGGGGAACCTCGAATGATGCTGCGCGTGGAAAAGCAGGCGATATACCAATAGAAATGCATTCTGACTTCATTATTTCAAGCTTTATAATGAATTATCATAAATTTTCCAAGTCAGCTATTAAATCAAAGAAGTCATTAATGATTTTTGCTCTGAGGTACATAAAGAATGACCTTCCAACTTTGTATTCGTATACTTGTAATTGCCCTATCTCCATTCTACTTTACACACTACGCATCATTACGGATCTTCTCTGATAGTCTCTTTCCCATTAGGAAGAGACTTTCTCTTTGCCAACAATTTTACGCTCTCTCCTACAACTTCGCTGAACTTCTTGTAACGAACGAAGTTCTTCCAGCAGATTGTCTGGAATCCACATACACCGATGTTACTGGAGAAGCACCTCTGCCATATATAGTACTTGAAACGCGCCGCTCCTTATAACTCCTTCTTACGTGTAGCCACTATCTGTCGTGTATTTGAAAGCTGGTCTACTTAGGTTTCACTTTCGTCATAGCTAGGGCATCCATTCGAGGAAAGCAATTCGTCTGCTCTGGATACAGGGCGATTTGTAAGAGCGGGAAAAGTTTAAAAACGAAATAAATAACGCTCGATAATTGTGAGCTGGCCAAGTTGAGGAGATATGTTAGTGTGCGATGTGATCCTTTCCCGGCTGTAGGTTTTTCCCACTCGTTAATCGTCGACACTGGTAGCAAAGGACATTCGAATACTGATCGTGGAAGAAGTTTTCAAACCGAGGTTTAATAACAAAACGATACAGCAATCGCGTCTGTTAAATCACATACTTCTCTTAACTGTGTCATGCATTGAGGGCGTAAAGCACGATTGACAGTGAGCTTTCCGTTGGGTATTAAGATAGATGGCAGGTCTTATTCTGATCAGTATGCTCGTATGTACATTAGAGTGCGTATTTATCTGCAAGTCTAACTCAAGCCCACATTAGTCTCCACATATCGGTTCTGCGGGTCAACGCGAGTGAAGTGGAAGAGAGTGAGTGTCATTTTGTAGGTTTATTCGTCACGTTGTGACAGTATTTTTAACTCTTTTAACAAAAAATGGCTCTGAGCACTATGGGGCTCAACAGCTGAGGTCATTAGTCCTCTAGAACTTAGAACTAGTTAAACCTAACTAACCTAAGGACATCACAAACATCCATGCCCGAGGCAGGATTCGAACCTGCGACCGTAGCGGTCTTGCGGTTCCAGACTGCAACGCCTTTAACCGCACGGCCACTTCGGCCGGCCTCTTTTAACAACATCGATTTCTTTTAATAACACAAAAAATGGCTCTGAGCACTATGGGACTTAACTGCTGAGGTCATCAGTCCCCTAGAACTTAGAACTACTTTAACCTAACTAGCCTAAGGACAGACATCACACACATCCATGCCCGAGGCAGGATTCGAACCTGCGACCGCAGCGGTCTCGCGGTTCCAGACTATAGCGCCTAGAACCGCCCGGCCACTCCGGCCGGCACACACACACACACACACACACACACACACACACACACACACACACACGCACGCACACAAAATTTATCGAAATAACATATCATTTCTAACCTCATATCAGCTGTTTGAAAAGATACGACTAACTTTAAGGTAAGCAGACAACGACGAAATTAAGTTGTACCGCATCTGTTGGTGGTTTTAGGATCTCGTAATAGCACCAACCAATGTCACTAAACAATTTCTATTGTATGTCCAGTACATTCACAAAACGAACTTTCATACATATTTACGTAGATGGTCAAGAAAAATTGTCTCGTTGAATGAGAGGTGGATATTGTGTAGATTCACATGTCCCAATCAAATGTCCACAAAACATAGCAGCGGTTTCCTGCAACAAGACATCGATGCCACACGGCAGTTTTCACTGTGGGCATTTGTTTATGCCCGTGAGTCCAGTCTCGTGGGCCTTTGATCACAGGCCTGGGATCAGTGGCAACGAGGCTGTCGGCATTTGTAACCATCCTCCCTATTATTCTACTCAGGCGTTTAATTATTTCAATAGATTTCCTTATTTTCTTTGCTGCATCAATGGCTTTTGAAAATCGACTGACAGGGCGTAATCCTGGGGTTGGCCAGCTATTGCTGATTTGTTATATTGCTCAGAAGTGCACAATATCGATATTCCAAAGTGCGAGTGCTAATCGATCTCTCAGTTTCTCCAAGGCAAACGTCACCGCACCCGTATAGTAGTTCGTAAATGCCTGTAATGTAGCGAGCAACTACTAAATCGTTCTTAGCCAACAACAAATCTCCGATCTTACTGTCATTAAAAAATTGTTCTTCTGCGACGCAGCTCTTTAACTTACATCGGCTTTATAGTTATTTTAATGTGTCCTAATCAATTCCAGTAGACTGGAAGCTTGATATGATTATTAAATTACCAAAGAAAGGAAATCTAACCGAATGTACAGCTTTATCAGCCTTCTGTCACTTCTAGTGATGTCTTTTGCCTCGTTCATCTAAAAAGGATGCCAAAGCGGCAGATTGTTGGCTACGAGAAGCACAGGCAGCCTTTCGAAGTGGAATATCCTTCTTTGAACACACATTTTTTTGCGATACGTAACAGAACAATGCATAGAATTCAACTGTCCACTGCACTTAAACTTGGTTCATTTTAGAAAAAACTTTTGACAGTATACACCCGAAATCATTGTGGAATATTGTAAGCCTATATAGAATTCCTGGCCATGTCACTGACGTTTTCAGAAATCTACATCTAGGCCTGCGTTGCTGTAGAAGAACAGAAGAAGAGGATTCTACCAGTGATCAGGCAGAAACACATTTTGTCGCCATTCCTTTTCGAATTAGTTTTAAATATGTAAAACTTTATCAAAGATTTTGGGTAGAAAGCAATTACAAAATTGAGCCAACAAAAATTGACTAGGAGAAAGAACAAGAAGATAAAATATACAAAGGACACAATGTTACCCTGGAAGAGATACAAGAAGCATTAAAGCAGCGGAGGAATAGAAAAGCAGCAGAATCCGATAATATTAATGCAGAACTTATCAAATGTGGATGGTTAATGCCAAAACTGGGGCTGTTGCGTTTATTAAATGAATGCTGGAAGTAGAAGATGATACACCACTCTTGGAGAGTGGCTGAAGTAATATCATTCTACGAAATGGGCACGAGAGGCACTTGTGAAAATTACTCACGAATATGTCCGTTAAACACTGGCTACAAAATACATGCAAGAATGATTAATAGCCGGCCGCGGTGGCCGTGCGGTTCTAGGCGCTTCAGACCGGAACTGCGAGACAGCTACGGTAGCAGGTTCAAATCCTGTCTTGGGCATGGATGTGTGTGATGTCTGTCCTTAGGTTAGTTAGGTTTAAGTAGTTCTAAGTTCCAGGGGACTGATGACCTCAGATGTTAAGTCCCAAAATGCTCAGATCCATTTGAACCAATGGTTAATAACAAGCCCAGAAATGGCTGATGCCCGCTTACTAGAGAAACAAACTGGTTTTAGAAAATGACGGTCATACGGTGACACTACTACGATAGAGCGGCAGATAACTGAAAATAGAGCCGGCCGGTGTGGCCGAGCGGTTCTAGGCGCTTCAGTCTGGAACCGCGTGACCACTACGGTCGCAGGTGCGAATCCTGCCTGGGGCATGGATATGTGTGATGTCCTTAGGTTAGTTAGGTTTAAGTAGTTGTAAGTTCTAGGGGACTGATGACCTCAGCTGTTAAGTCCCATAGTGCTCAGAGCCATTTGAACCATTTGAACTGAAAAGAGAAGAGAATGTAATCTGGAGACTCAAGTTACACTTGACGATTATGAAAAAGTCTTCGATAAAGCGAATAGGTACTTGCTGTGCCATAAGATGGAAAACAGGATTATCCTAAACATTTAATACGATAAAAGTTCGTATTTAAAAAATAAAATCTTTATTTATGTACATCTACGTGATTACTCTGCTTTTCACAATAAAGTGCCTGGAAGAGTGTTCAGTGAACCACATTCAAGCTGCCTCTCTACCGTTCTACTCTCGAAAGGCGCGTGGTAAAAACAAGCACTTAAATTTTTCTGTGCGAGCCCTAATTTCTCTTATTTTATCGTGATAATCATTTCTCCCTATGCAGGTGGGTGCCAACAGAATGTTTTCGCAATAGGAGGAGAAAACTAGTAATTGAAATTTCACTAGAAGATCCCTTCACAACGAAAAACGCCTTTGTTTGAATGATTGCCACTCCATTTCACGTATCATGTCTGTGACACTATCTCCCCCATTTCGAGATAATACAGTACGAGTTGACCTTCTTTGTACTTTTTCAATGTCATCCGTCAGTCCCACCTGATGCGGACCCCACACCGCACACCAATAATCCAGGATAGGGCGTACAAGCGTGGTGTAAGCAGTCTCTTTAGTAGACCTGTTGCACCTTCTAAGTGTTCTGCCAATGAATCGTAGTCTTTGGTTTGCTCTACCGACAACATTATCTATGTGATGGTTCCAATTTAAGTTATTTGTAATTGTAATCCCTAAGTAATTAGCTGAACTTACAGCCTTCAGATATGTGTAATATATCGCGTAATCGAAATTTAGCAGATCTCTTTTAGTACTCATGTGAATAGCTTCAAACTTTTCTTTATTCAGGGTCAGTTGCCACTTTTCGCGCCGTACAGATATCTTATCTAAATCATTTTGTAATTCTTTTTGGTCATCTGATGACTTTACAAGACGGTAAATGACAGCATAATCTGTAAACAATATAAGACGGAAACTCAGATTGTCTCCTATGTCGTTTATATAGACCACAAACAATAGAGGGCCTATAAGACTTCCGTGGGGAACGCCGAATATTAGTTGTATTTTACTCGAAAAACTTTCCATCTCTTACTACCAACTGTGACCTTTCTGACAGGAAATTACGAATCCAGTCACACAAATGGTTCAAATGGCTCTAAGCACTATGGGACTTACCTTCTGAGGTCATCAGTCTCCTAGAACTTACAACTACTTAAACCTAACTAACCTAAGGACATCACAAACATCCATGTCCGAGGGAGGATTCGAACCTGCGACCGTAGCAGCAGCGCGGTTCCGGACTGCCAGTCGCACAACTGAGGCGATATTCCATAGGCACGCAGTTTGGTTTGAAGACGCTTGTGAGGAATGGTGTCTAAAGCCTTCTGGAAATCTAAAAATATGGAATCAATTTGGCATCCCCTGTCAATAGCATTCATTACTTCATAAGTGTAAAGAGCTAGTTGTGTCTTGCAAGAACGATATTTTCTGAATCTGTGCTATGTGTCCATAAATCGTTTTCTTTGAGGTATATGTTCCAAAACCCTACTGCGAATCGACCTTAGTGATGTGGGTGTGTAATTCAGCGGAATACTCTTACTTCCCTTATTGGGTCTTGGTGTGACTTGAGCCATTTTCCAGTCTTTAGGTACGGACCTTTCTGTGAGCGAGTGGTTGTTTATAACTGCTAAATATGGAGCTATTGTATCAGCATACTCTGAGAGGAACCTGACTGGAATACAATCAGGACCGGAGGCCTTGGCTTTATTAAGTGATTTAAGCTGCTTTGTAACGCCGAGGATATCTAGTTCCATATTTCTCATCTTGGCAATTGTTATTGATTGGAATTCAGGAATATTCACTTCGACATCTTTGGTGAAGGACTTTTGGAAGACCGTGTTTAATAACTCTGCTTTAGTCGCACTGTCATCAGTGACTTCATCATTGGTATCGAGCAGTGAAGGTATTTATTGTATCTTGCCACTAGTGTGCTTTACGCATGACCAGAATCTCTTTGGTTTTTCTTCCAGATTTCGAGACAGAATTTCGTTGTGGAAATTATTAAAAGCATCTAGCAATGAAGTACGAGCTATATTTCGAGCTTCTGCAAAACTTTGCCAGTCTTGGTGATTTTGCGTACTTTTAAATTTGGCATGCTTTTTTCGCTGCTTCTGCAACAGCGATCTGACCAGTTTTTGTACCATGGGGATCAGTACCAACACTTATTAATTTATGTGGTATATCCCTGTCAATTGCTATCGATACTATCTCTTTCAAATCATTTTACAACTTTTCTACATTTACAAGATCTGATTGGAACGAGTGAAGACCGTCTCTTAAAAAGACGTTAAGAGCATTATATCAGCTTTTTTAAATAGATATACTTTGCTTTCTTTTTGTGGTTGGAGGTGTTCCGTCATTCAGCCTAGCAGCAACTGCCTTGAGGCCGCTAATCCCTGTATTCGTCACGATATTCACTATTTGTCCAGGATTATTTGTTGATAAGAGGTCAAGCAAGTATGCTTTCGCAACGATTTATGCTTCGAGAGGGCTAATGAACTAATTGTTGAAAATAATTTTCTGAGCAACCATTCAGTAGAGTTTCGGATGACGTTTTATACCTGCCGCCGGCTTTAAACGTATAATTTTTCCAGCATATCTAGGGTAGATTGAAGTCACCAGCGACTATAATTGTGTGAGTGGGGCACCTATTTGAAATGAGACTCAAGTTTTCTTTGAACTGTTCAGCAACTGTATCTTCTGAATCGGGAGGTCGGTAAAACGATCCAATTAATAGTTTAGTCCGATTGTCAGGTATAACCTCCACCCATACTATTTCGCAAGAACTACCTACTTTAATTTCACTATAAGGCAAACTACTTCTGACAGCAATAAGTAGTCCACCACCAACTGCATTTAATCTATCCTTTCTGAACACCGTTAGACCATTTGAAAAAAATTCGGCTAAACGTATTTCCGGCATTAGCCAGATTTCTGTACCTGTAACTATTTGAGTTTCAGTGCTTTCTATTATTGCTTGGAGCTCTGGTTCCTTCCCAACACTGCTACGACAATTTACAGCTACAATACCGATCGTTTCTACAATAAAATTATCTTACTGTCTTTTACCTGCCCCCTTTTAGACGGACGCCATTTCTGTGGTTCCCTGAGGCCCTCTAACCTAAAAAACCGCCCAGTCCCTTCCAAACAGACCCGCTATCCGTGTAGCCGCCTCCTGTGTTTGATGGACTTCTGACCTATTAAGCCGAACCCGGAAACACACCACCCGATAGCGCAAGCCAAGAAATCTGCAGCCCACACGGTCACAGAACCGCCTAAGCCTCTGATTCAAACTCTCCATTCGGCTCTGTACCTAAAGACCACAGTCGGTTCAATCGACGATGCTTCAGATGGTGAGCTCTGCCTTAATCTCGGAAGCAGGACTGGCAGTCTTTACCATTTCCGCTAGCCGCCCGAAACCAGATAGAATCTCCTTTGATCCAAAGCAACACACGTCATTGGTATCGACATGAGTCACCACCTGCAGTTGGCTACACCCTGTACCCTTCATGGCATATGGAAGCACCCTTTCCATATCGGGAATGACTCCCCCCGGTATGCACACGGAGTGCAGACTGGCTTTCTTCCCCTCCTCGGCAGCCATGTTGCTAAGGGGCCCCATTACGCGCCTAATGTTGGAGCTCCCAACTACTAGCAAACCCATCCTCTGTGAATGCCCAGACATTGCGGGCCCAGAAGCTTCCTCTTTAACCGAGTGGACGACTGCATCTGGCTCAGAGGCATCGTCAGCCACAGATAAATCCCGAAACCTGTTCGTCAAACCCGGGTTCCTGGGTTCGATCCCCGGCTGGGTCAGGGATTTTCTCTGCCTCATGATGACTGGGTGTTGTATGCTGTCCTTAGGTTAGTTAGGTTTAAGTAGTTCTAGGGGACTGATGACCATAGATGTTAAGTCCCATAGTGCTCAGAGCCATTTGAACCATTTGTTCATCAAACTAACCGACGAGGCCCAACGATCGGCCCCTCGGAAAGTTTTTCGCTGTCTGCCAGACTTTGGAATGACCTCCCACTCGACCACGGGTGAGGGGTCAACCTCAGTGTAGCAGGCAGTACGTGGGGCGGCCAAAGCAGAGGACCGATCTAGGTACACGTGGGACGTGCTTGACGTCCCTCGCATCCCCACGTCCGACCCCCCCCCCCCCCCCTCCCGCCCGCACAGTGACGCCCCTTGGCAGCAGCCTTAAGCTGTGTGACGGAAGCCAACGAAGCCTCGAGCTGCGAGCGAAGGGTTGCCAACTCAGCTCGCATTTGTACACATCAATCACATTTGCTATCCATTACTGCAGTCGCTCGTGTTTGAAGCTCGTGAAAACATGTAAGGAACGAGTACTCGGCTTATTAGCAGCAGGAATTCGAAGTGCTCTCTCTGTGGTGTCACCGCCAGACACCACACTTGCTAGGTGGTAGCCATTAAATCGACCGCGGTCCGGTAGTATACGTCGGACCCGCGTGTCGCCACTGTCAGTGATTGCAGACCGAGCGCCGCCACACGGCAGGTCTAGAGAGACTTCCTAGCACTCGCCCCAGTTGTACAGCCGACTTTGCTAGCGATGGTTCACTGACAAATTACGCTCTCATTTGCCGAGACGATAGTTAGCATAGCCTTCAGCTACGTCATTTGCTACGACCTAGCAAGGCGCCATTATCAATTGCTATTTATCTTGTGATGCATGTACCGTTAGACCGATGTTCACCAATTATGGATTAAAGTTAAGTATTCAAGAAGCTACGTACTTTTTTTGCTAGTATAATTACTTTACCTGTTCCAGACCTCACGCCAGCCTGCGTGAGCTTAAACGCGTGCCTTTCGGCTTCCTCCTAGTGGCTTGGCTGTCTTGCCAAGTCACTACACTCTCCCTGACGGTCTAATCGACACTGAGATACACTAATCAAAACAAAGAAAAGCATAAACGATACTAGGGCAAGGAGGGAACAGGACCAATATTAGTTAACGGAGGAATACGACAAGTGAGTAATCTCACACATACTTTATTAAATAAACTTATTGACGACGTCGTTAGACAATGGAAACGAGTAGTTAACCCAGAAATGAAATAATTTCCTAGAAACACTCATTCACTCATTTAAATGCTGTTCTCTTTGTTGATGACCAAATAACGTTACAAAAGGCGGACGATGATTTTTTTTGTCTTTTTTTTTATAAAAAAAGAGGTTCAAATGGCTCTGAGAACAATGGGACTTAACATCTGCGTTCATCAGTCCCCTAGAACTTGGAACTACTCAAACTTGACTAATCTAAGGACACCACACACATCCATGCTCGAGGCAGGATTCGAGCCTGCCACATCGGCCGGCAACGATTTACAATTGGCTCTACACCACTTGGACTTAGGATGCAAACTAAACATCTTGAAAACATCAAAAAATAAAACAGAAGTTATAGCTTTTAAACGTTCTAAAATAACGCTAAATTGAAAATCAGTTGAACAGGTATCTCACTTTCAGCTGTTAGTCTGCAATGTATGCTATAAATTTGATACTGACTTCGCCAATAAATTAGGCAATTTTCAAATGGTGCCACTATACGTAGAACATTGACCAATAAAACGGAAAGACACAGGGACAAAATTTTACATGCATCTTCACATGTGGACGTGAGACCAGTAAAATAACTCAGAAAAACCAAAGAAGGATACAGTCAGCCTAAGTGAAATTCTTGAGCATAGTAAAAGGTTGTATGAGGACTTTCATTACTAACCAATCAATATTAATGACTATTCTGATATAAACTGCACAGGAATACGTTCTTTGTCTTAATATCTCGTGAACAGAATGCTCAGTGTGTGTGTGAACGTTATTTCGTGCTGTGGCCAGCATCGTTTTTTTCCGCCTCCGCTCCATTTCCACAGATAAACTTCGGTTCGGTGATGTCTGTGAATCTGAGTGTCTGGATCGATCGATAGAGCTAACAGAGTTCTTCTTCTGCAATCTTTTCGAACAATTAGCATACTTCCCGCCTGATGCGACTGGCAACATTTCCCAGAACATTCGGTCGAGTTCTTTCTCTTCCATTCACGAATGTTCCCGTTTTCTAGCAGTGAAGCAATGGATTTCTTAGCTGTCCTCAGGGCACTAATAAAAAATTGGTCTCCCCAGCTTAAGGCCGACTCTGGCCATATTTGAAACGGGGTAGTCGTGGGTGAAATGCTGCACCAGTAGGACTTGCTATTGTTTCGGATCGTAGTCTAAGATGTACTTATCGCGTCTAGGGTGGTCAGATGATAGTTACGTAGTTGAAAATCATTGCTATTACTTTGAGTAACGCTCAGCAGAGTTATTTCAATTTTTGATGAATTGATTTAGTTTCTTCTTACGAGTAAATACTGCGTACAAGCGCTCGGCTTTCTTCGACATGTAGTCGACCACGTGGAATCAGCAATGGTTTCATATTCGAATATCCTCACGCCGCGTTTCCTTAAATAATTATTTCCGATAAAAGATAAATCTTTTTAAAAAAGTTACTGGAGATAACAGCGATCAAAATATAATCTTGAAAACTAATTACAACAGTCGAGATCGCAAGGCGTGTTTGTTAAAACATGTCCTGTTTCGATCATCTCGGGATCAGGTTCAGACCTACAGTCATACTGATGGACAATGACAATGCATGGAGCAGGAACCGCTCAATGGCGATGGTCAACTGTTCTTACAGCAGTCACCAGTCACCTTTTAATAAATGTGCTTTGTGATCTAGACTGATATAATTAATTTTAAAGCTAAGTCTTGATTCTGAAGTAGTTAAAATTCGTGTACGATCTTTAGTTGGTCTGTATGTTGCATGTGAAGTATTGCAGTCTGTGCCTGACCACCCATATGCGTTGACTGTCATTACCAATCACTCTAGAACAAGTGAAATTATCACGCAGTTTATTTTGTACAGTACGCTAGTGTATACTCATGTTCAGAAAAGAACATAACACCTTGAACGAGTAGAGGCAGGACTTTGATATCCACAGGACGTGTACGTTAGTAAGTTCTGCGGAAATTACTAGTATTTCAGTCACCTGGCTCCAGCATGCGTCCTGTTGCCTAACAGGCACAGGGTCCACTGTGGGCCCTGATAACTTGTTCCATGCGTGATGGCATCGACGCGTATAAGGTGCGAATGGTGTCCTGTGGTATAGCCACCAGCTCTGCATTCGCCTGCTTCCATAGTTCAGGACCAATGGTCCTTGTAGTCTGTTCTCTTAAATCCCACAAACCAACCAATCCATAGTTCAATTCTGGTGGTTGGCACTGGGTCACAGCACTGCAACAGTCGTTTCACCATATCCCACACATTTTCGAATGGGGACAAGTCCAGTGATATGGCGGGCCAGGGAAAAACGCTGACATCCCGTGACAGCAAGAAGTTGCGTGTTCTTGCAGCAACATGTGGTCGTGCATTGTCTTGCTGAAAAATGGCGTCTAGGATGTGTGCAGAAAGGGAATGGCTATGGATCGCTGGATGTCATTCTCGTAGGTCACATTGGTCACAGTGCCCTGGGAAGCACTTTCTGTGATTTGTTCAAATGGCTCTGAGCACTATGGGACTTAACTTCTAAGGTCATTAGTCCCCTAGAATTTAGAACTACTTAAACCTAACTAACCTAAGCACATCACACACATCCATGCCCGAGGCAGGATTCGAACCTGCGACCGTAGCGCCTAGAACCGCTCGGCCACTCCGGCCGGCCCTGTGATTTGTAGTTGTACCCAATAGCACACCACAACACAAGGCCTTGACTTGGCGCAGTACATCTTGTGCGAATCCAGTCACTGTGAGCCGTTCCCCTGTCGGTGGCGAACCAAAATGCGGCCATCACTTTCCAACAAATAGAATCTGAATTCGTCGGAAAACAATGTCTCATGCCTTTCCTGTCCACAGTGATGTCGTTCCATGCATTATTGCCGTCCAGCATGTTCCTACACGCCGGCCGCTGTGGCCGAGCAGTTCTAGGCGCTTCAGGCGGAACCGCGCTGCTTCTAGGGTCGCAGGTTCGAATCCTGCCTCGGGCATGGATGTGTATGATGTCCTTAGGTTGGTCAGGTTTAAGTAGTTCTTAGTCTAGGGGACTGATGACCTCAGGTGTTAAATCCCATAGTGCTTAGAGCCATGTTTCTACACATTCGTCAAAGATAGGTGGAGAAGTGGACAAGTACACCATGCCGTAATAAATGCAGACGGACTTCAGCCCTGATAGTGTACAATGTGTTACATTGTGCCACTGTCGCGCCAGAGACTAGGAGGACGCAAATCTGTCCTGCAATGGCATTCGGATGAGGTGTTGATCTTCTTTCGGACGAGCCCTTCGAATTCGGAAGTCGATCGCAGCACGCTGTTCGCAGGCACCGACATACACTGAAAAGCCAAAGAAACTGGTACAACAGCCGAATATCATGGAGGGACCCAGCAACAACGCAGAAGTGCCGCAACACGTCGTGACATGGACTCGACAAAAGTCTGAAGTATTGCTGGAGGGAACTGACACCATAAATCCTGCAGGACTGTTCATAAATCCTTAAGAGTACGAGGGTTGTAGATCACTTCTGAACAACACGTCGTAAGGCATCCCAGTTATGCTGAATAATGTTCACGTCTGGGGAGTTTGGCGGCCAGCGGAAGCGTTAAACTCAGAAGTGTGTTCCTGGAGCCACTCTGTAGCAATTCTGGACGAATGGGGTGTCGCATTGTCTTGCTGGAATTGCCCAAGTCCGCCGGAATGCACAATAGACATGAATGAACGCAGGTGATCAGACAGGACGCTTACGTAAATATCACATGTCAGAGTCGTATCTAGACGCATCAGGGGTCCCATATCACTCCAACTGCACTCGCCACACACCATTACAGAGCCTCCACTAGCTTGAACAGTCCCCTGCTGACATGCAGGGTCCATGGATTCATGAGGTCGTCTCCATACCCGTACACGTCCATCCGCTCAATACAATTTGAAACGAGACTCCTCCGACCAGGCAACATGTTTCCAGTCATCAACAGTCCAGTGTCAGTGTTGATGGGCCCAGACGAGGCGAAAACTTTGTATAATGCAGTCATCAAGGGTACACGAGTGGGCCTTCGGATGCGAGAGCCCACAATGATGGTGTTTCGTTGAATGGTTCGCACGCTGACACTTGTTGATGGCCCAGCATTCAAACCTGCAGCAATTTGCGGATGGGTTGCACTCCTGTCACGTTGATCGTTCAAGCACTATGGGAGTTAGTATTTGAGGTCATCAGACCCCTAGAACTTAGAACTACTTAAACCTAACTAACCTAAGGACACCACACACATCCATGCCCGAGGCAGGATTCGAGCCTGCGACCGTAGCAGCCGCGTGGATCCGGACTGAAGCGCCTAGAACTGCTCGGCACGTTGAACGATTCTCTTCAGTCGCCGTTGGTCCCGTTCTTGCAGGACGTTTCTCCGGCTGCAGCGATGTCGGAGATTTGATATTTTACCGTATTCCTGATATTCACGGTACAATCGTGAAATGCCCGTACGGGAAAATCCCCACTTCATCGCTACCTATCGGAGATGCTGTGTCCCAACGCTCGTGCAACGACGATAACACCACGTTCATACCCACTTAAATCTTGATAACCTGCACTTGTAGCAGCAGTAACCTATCTAACCAATGCGGCAGACACTTGTTGTCTTATATAGGTGTTGCCGACGGCCTGCGCTGTATTCTGCCTGTTTACATATCTCTGAATTTGAATACGCATGCCTATACCAGTTTCTTTGGCGCTTCAGTGTATATGTGCATCGGAGATGCCATTTAGAGATGTTTCGGTCTCTCTCTTTTGAAACTCTGTTTCCCGTTGTCTCCACCAGTGTGCTGGGCGCGTGAGTACAGCAAGTACTCGGCCGACTAGACCGCGTGGCGGCCACGTGTGCACCGCTCGCCTATGATTGAGAGTCCCGCGGCGGCGAACACAAGGCGGCGGCATTAGCATACGTACAGTAGTGGCGGCGCAGACAGTATCGGCGTGTAGCCGGCGCTGCCGCTCCGGCGCGTGCGGCGTGACGTCGGCGCGACCCGGGGGTCGCCGTTCGACGTCCGACACGCGCCACCAACTGTCCCGGCGGACTAGTCTTCTAGCGGGGAGTACTTCCGTCTCCCTAGCCAACAGCAACAGCTGACGGTAGCACGAACGGACACCACTTACTACATAATCCGTATCGATTTATATAGGGTGGTCCATTGATCGTGACCGGGCCAAATATCTCACGGTTTAAGCGTCAAACGAAAAAACTACAAAGAACGAAACTTGTCTAGCTTGAAGGGGGAAACCAGATGGCGCTATGGTTGGGCCTCTAGATGGCGCTGCCATAGGTCAAACGGATAGCAACTGCGTTTTTTAAAATAGGAACCCCCATTTTTTATTACATGTTCGTGTAGTACGTTGAAAGGTATGTGCTGAGATTCGATCTGGATAGAGCCAGTGAAAAATGTCGATAGTTCCCAACCGCAAGGTTGGACGAGTAGTACATCTTCGAGTAGTAAGATCTTTGACAGCTAACAGTGCTATAAAAGTTTGAGTAGTGGTGAGCAGATGCGCAGACACAGCAGACGTGTTTCGAGTCGGAGCTAGATGCCTGCAGGAGGCAGCCGGGTCGTGACAGCATCAAAGTAAGAATTGGCGCTACGCACATAATAAGCTATATATTGAGCGAAACTCGGCACATACCTGGGGAAACTAGAAAGAATAATTAATAAAATAGGTTTTCTTTGGTTAAATAATGTCTAAAAGCTAGATAGAAATCCCATTGTTGATGCAATAAGCGTTTTGTGAAACTTTCTCGTAAATCCATGATATAGAATTTTTTTTTAGTTTTTCACATTTGCCTTAAAAGTTTGAACAATAAATATTTTTTAGATAAAATTAAAGTTCCCATGAGTAAAGCTAATAATTTCATTTATCAGAGTAAAATAATCTATATGCCATTGTACAGTTGGCAAATTATTCAGATCAGGACAGAATTTTTATTAAGTAACAAACAGGGCTAAAATGAGTAAAGTTATCTAGAATGACAATTTTATGCCATTGCACTACGGCTAACTTGAATATATGTTTTATTATCGGCTAAACGGGAAGGAGTGCACGAGCTAAGTCCACAGACGCAGTCAGATGCAGGTTGGTGACTTTCATTTATTTTTACCACAAAACTTTCATGCAGTCAAATGTGTATTTTGAGTATTAATTTTCCAACAATATTTTCATGCAGTCAGATAAAGTTCAGTTCAGTTAAATAGGCAGTCAGATACAAGTTTTATTAAAGACTAAAGCAGTCACATGCAGTTCAGTCTAGTTTAATTAGTGAAGTTTTAGTAACAACACTTTCAAAGTAAAGAAAAAGGAATGTTTTAGTTGGACCACTTTTTTCGCTTTGTGATAGATGGCGCTGTAATAGTCACAAACACATGGCTCACAATTTTAGACGACCTTTTCCGAGTTCACAATTTTAGACGACCTTTTCCGCAATTGGTAAACGGTCCATTTTAACACGGGTAATGTATCACGAAGCAAACAGCGTCCGTAGGCGGAATGTTACGTGATACCACGTACTTACACGTTTGTGACTATTACAGCGCCATCTATCACAAAGCGAAGAAAAGTGGTGCAACTAAAACATTCATATTTCTTTACGTACTACACGAATATGTAATAAAAATGGGGGTTCCTATTTAAAAAAGCGCAGTTGATATCCGTTTAACCTATGGCAGCGCCATCTAGCGGGCCAAGCATAGCGCCATCTGGTTTCCCCCTTCAAGCTAGACGAGTTTCGTTCTTTGTAGTTTTTTCGTTTGATGCGTATTTCGTGAGAAATTTGGCCCGTTCACTATCAATGGACCACCCTGTATACTATTTGCGTGGGAACTGACGTTTCCACATTCTCGTTTACATGAACAGTGACTTCGAATTCTATAGTAGAGGATGAGTTAGAAATTGGGATGAATATTAAAGGGCTGTAGAACATACAAGCGTTAGCTAAAATGTAACTTTTTTTTACAAACAAATTAAGCAACTTCTCCCATTTATGTATAAAAAATTATATCGTCCATATGACCACCAAGGACGCGAGGCACCGAGGAGTGCGTTCACCGAAGTTCTTGATGACGCGTTCACAAACATCTGGTGGGATGCCGTTAATAACCCCTTTAATTTCATCCTTCAGTTAATGTATTGTTTGTAGCTTGTTCACGCACACTTTTGATTTCACAAATCCCAACAAAAAAGTCGCAAGGTGTAAGACCGCATGATCTGCCACGCCATTCCTAGTTGTCACGTACAGAGGTAATTCTTTGAGGAAACTTTTCCTTCAGCAGAGCAATCATCTTGTCGAAACCATAAATCATCATTTTCAACAATAACAGGGGAAAACCACTCAGAAACGGTGTTTAGATAACAGTCGCCGTTCACAGTGACGGTAGGTCCCTCATCATTTTCAAAAAAGCACTGCCCGATCAGTCCTCCTGCCCAGAACCCACACCACGCAGTGGTGCGTGTTCGATGCATCTCATCTTCCACAGACATTGGCTGATTTTTTTTACCCCAAATTCTGCTGTTCTGCTTATTGACGTATCCACTGAGGTGAAGGTGCGCCTCATCTGAGAAAATTATTCTTTTTGTGACGCTCTCGATCTCCGCTTGTCGAGTCTCGACGTACTGAGTAAATCGATGTCTCTTTCCATTACCTGCAGGCTTCAACTCTTGTGTAAGTTGCATCTTGCACGCATGCATTTTCAGATCTTTTGAAAGGATGTCATGCATTGAACTTGGTAATATAATTTTTGAGCTCGTCGGCGTACAGGTTATCTGGGTCTTACGGTCACAGTTCCACGCACAACAATGTTTTCTTGTGTCCCAACAGAAGGCGCTCGTCCTGTTTTCTTAACGTTTGAAACAGAACCCGTGGTCTAAAACTTCCGAATCTACTTCCGGACTGATGATTTTATTGGAGCATCATGCATTTCTCATAAACGTTGTTAAAAAAGCTAAGAAAAGTGAAATGTAGGTGACAACCCATTGAGTTACAAAGCTACTTCATGTGTACACTGTCCCATCAAGACGAATGTCCATTGTCAGAGTTCCATCAAATGGGTCCTTCCAATGGGTCGAGAAGCTCCCTTATTTACTACGTTTATGTCTTTTATGAGAGTTCCATCTCAGTACGGTGTCCTATGTCAACAATATGTCTAGTCCCTTGTACTTCACAAATTAGTTGGCGGAAAGCACTTGGCCTGAAAATACTACTTAACGCCGACATACAAGTCGCCTTTTGCCCTTCCTCCCTCAATCTTCAAAAATGATTGGCCGACTTTCTTGTCGTCCGATAACAATATTTCATCTGTCTCTGTCTATGTACACAATTGGCCCACTTTTCTGTCGTCTAATCTACAACTCTCAATTTACCTCTTTTCTCTCTTCGTAAATAATTGGCAGACTTTTCTGTCTACATTTACCACAAACCACTTCGTCAGGACTATTCCTAGCCTATCAGGGTATCATAATTCATAACAGCAGAAACCACTTTTCCGTTTCAATTCACACTAAAGAGTAACGATATGTCTATGTTCACGCAATCTGAACTCATCTCTAGACAAAATTTTGTTATTTATATTATTATTGCCACCAGAATTGTTTCTCTTTTCCCTTTTCGTGTTCATTTACGTGGTTTATCGTCGCACTCTTCTTCTGCGGCCTTCTGCCTGATTATTTTGCGTTATTTCATTTGCGTTATTTATATAATAGCCATCTTACAATATTTTCTGATATAAAGCTTGTTTATCGTTGTTGTAAACATTAAAAATTGTTCCATTACATAATTTATAACGTTTTTTGTTATATCCATTGATATGGAGGTGGTGTTTTGTTGTAAATATATACTGTGTTCTTTTGTTGTTGTACCTCTAATCCTAAATATCGTATACTCAGGCCTGTCCATATAATTCCGTCGAATGTATATTTTTCACCCATGCTACGCAGATGTCTATTCTGCTGAATTACTTTGTTCGTGCCACAGCTTGGTTCTTTGATGTCACATTCAGTATAAGAAAATTTGCTCATCTCAGTCTTGATTGTGAAGAATGTTAAAAGAAGACAGATAATAGTTCTGAAGGAAAGAAGCAGAAGAACTAACAGCAAGAAAAGAAAATGCAGTAAGCTGTCAGTTAACTCGGGCACCTGGTAATCGTCAGTTACTTAGCAATACAAAGAACGTCATTGCCCCCTGAGGGTAGTATTTATAATATTTTTTCATGTCACTGATTGACATTTCATGTAATAATTGTTGCGGCGGTATTTCCGTAGTTGAATGAGATCTTCATTCACATTGTTGGATGTGAGATCCGCCAGTCACGCAAAACACCGTTTTTTCTCAGTACCCAAACATGTTTCGGCACCACTCTGCCATCCATTATCAGTGGGTTTTCACTTTTATTTATTCTGTAATGTGAACATTTTTGTTAAATGATTATAAAATTATGTGCATCTTTAGTTCAAACAATAGATCGTTTCATTTTGTAAATACCTTTACATTTGATGTGTATGAATTTTCTGGATCACTTGTGTGTTAATTATTACAGGTAGCTTGTCATCTGCAACCAAACGATGTTGATGAGAAAGATTTTTTCTGGGAGTTAACGTATCTCCTAGAACGTAATTTAGTTTGTCGCGATGTTTTCGGGCCTATATTCGTTTTTACTTACGTTTTCGTGTGCCAAGCACTTCCATTCTCCGCATCATGCTCAGTTGTTGTGATGCATACGTAACTATAACAAGAATTTTCCACAAATAACGTAGTAAAACACTTTTCACTTCACCAAAATAACAGTGTGATTGTGATTTGTTGTGTGTCCCAGCCCAGTCCGTGTTCATTTGTTCACCAGAAAGTTCGGCGCCAAATTTGAGTTTTGTTTGCATTTTATCTTTGTGTGTGTGTCTGCGCACTTCCATTCTCCGCATCATGCTCAGTTGTTGTGATGCATACGTAACTATAACAAGAATTTTCCACAAATAACGTAGTAAAACACTTTTCACTTCACCAAAATAACAGTGTGATTGTGATTTGTTGTGTGTCCCAGCCCAGCCCGTGTTCATTTGTTCACCAGAGAGTTCGGCGCCAAATTTGAATTTTGTTTGCATTTTATCTTTGTGTGTGTGTGCGCGCGCGCGCACGCGCGAATGTGTGTTTTCTGTGCGCTTCTTAGCTGTGTGTGTTGTCTTTTATATGGTATTCTTTTTGTCTATAAATGGTGCGTCTTCGCAGATTTTTGTGTATATGTTTTTTCGTATGAATGTGTGTGTGTGTGTGCGTGTGTGTGTTGTGTGTGTGTGTGTGTGTGTGTGTGTGTCTGCACAGAAATAGATCAGAACAGAAGAAACACCCATGGATAAATTTAACAAATCAGGAATATATGAACTCACACGCAACACTTGCCAGTCAGTGTACTTAGGACAAACATCAGAACTTTCAAAACCAGATGTTCAGAACATCTCAGGGCTTTTTAAAAGAAACAGCTCCCATAACACATTTGCTGACCGCATTGCAGCCCACAATCACCACCCAGCCACTATAGAACAGACTTAGGAATACTAAAACCTAGCCACAGCCTATACAGCAAACTGACCATTGACGAAAACTTCCATATACAGAAGGCAATAGCAGAAGGAAAACAGGTCTTAAACCAATACACTACACTCTGCAAGGGCACACTATTTAACACATTAAAGGAACTTTACAAATAAAAACAACACAAACAGATAAAGTCTACACACACACACACACACACACACACACATACACACACACACGAAAAACAGATACACCAAAATCTGCAAAAATGCATCATTTACACACAAAAGGAATACCATATAAAAGACAACACACACAGCTAAGAAGTGCACAGAAAACACACACGGTCGCACACACACACGCACACACACACACACACACACACACACACACACACACACACACCACACAAAGATAAAATGCAAACAAAATTCAAATTTGGCGCCGAACTCGCTGGTGAACAAATGAACACTGACTGGGCTGGGACACACAACAAACTACAATCACACTGTATTTTGGTGAAGTGAAAAGTGTTTTACTACGTTGTTTGTGGAAAATACTTGTTTTAGTTTCGAGTCCATCACAACAATTCAGCATGATGCGGAGAATACAAGTGCTTGCCACACGAAAACGTAGGTAAAAACGAATATAGGCGCGAAAATATCACGACAAACTAAATTACATTCTAGAAGATAGTTTAACTCCCAGCAAAGAACTTTCTCATCTGTATCGTTTGGTTGCAGATGACAAGCTACCTGTAATAATTAACACACAAGTGATCCAGAAAATTCATGCACACCAAATGTAAAAATATTTACAAAAAGAAACGATCTATTGTTTGAACTAAAGATGAACACAATTTCACAATTATTTAAAAAAATGTTCATATTACAGTATAAATAAAGGCAAAAACCCACTGATGATGGCACAGTGGTGCCGAAACATGTTCGGTACTGAGGAAAAACGGTGTTTTGCAAAACTGGTGGACCTCACATCCAACAATTTTAACTGCGAACACGGCCAACATAAGCAGTTGCAAATCAAAATGATGAATACTTCAATCACAACTTTCTCAAATTCAAACATGTTATCTACCCCAGTATCATGCTTCCTAGAAGGAAATTAATAATTTTGTCTCCCATACACGAAAGCAGTATACCTTTGACTGTTTACTGCTAGCGGGCCCTAACAGAAGCTGGTTATCAAGTATATGTTTATTGATGTCTTGACGCCATTGAATTTCGGTACTTGACCATCCAGTACCTTACTCCTATCCGTTTGTCCTATAATTGCATTTCTCCATCAAACCCTCTGATCGCAACTACTTCACCTCTCGCACAGTTTTGTGTGCTGCAAGACCAGTCTTGATTCAAGAATGCTTGGAGAATTTCTTTATATGTTTTACGTGTGTTACTGACCTCTGTTCGCCACGATATTGTTTCTCCTAATCTGCTGGCCACGAATTCAGTTTTTTGTTATTCAGTTATGTTTTCAGGAACGATGTCTTCAAACTGTCTAATGAAAGCTACTGGGTGTTTGGTTCTCTTACTAGAGAAATAATGGAATTTGTAAGCATTAGCGTAATTTGTTACGTCACGTATGTGCACAACATCTTCCTGTCTTTCTTGTTAACACCAAATTTCTACTTTTTCTTCAATTTCATTTTCTGTTTTATTTTGCAGCTCAGGAAGCACTTTATGCTCTATTGCTCTCAATTTGCCCTGAATCGCAATTGTGTTACCTCTACAAAAGGATTCTACATGTGAAATATTACGATTAAATATTTCATGGTAGTTTTTGATACTCTGTAAATTATTTCACTGTATTGTATGCTTTTCCTGACATTTTCTGGTAGCTTTGCTTTGCTCTTGTTTTACGTTACTAATTTCATTAATTGTTGTTTCTAGCATCCCATTTTGATTCTGCAAATTCTTATTTAATATTTTGTTTTCATGGTCAATCATTTGATTTATTTCTGATTTATGAACTTCTAATGTTGTACCCCATTCTTTTGTTTCATAGCCTATTTTCCTGCAACATCCCTCAGTTTTAGCTTCAAGATTTGTAATTTTTTGTTCGAGAGCATTGAACTTGGTGTTAAGTTGAGCTTTAACTTATTTTAATCCCGTACCCACTTTCACTATTTCGTTATGCCCACCGTCTATTTTCTTTTGTGTTTCTTTATGTTCCTGCAAAATTAATTTAACGTAGACCTCATATCCTGATCATCATCCAGAGTTGGTAATGTGTCAGCTGATGATGTACCACACCTTGATTTATGTAGTTCATCTATTGGATCGTTAGTAATTTCGGCGTCAAAGTCATTTTCTCTGGCATCGTCATCCTAATCAGTCATTTCATTTCGACTAGGCGCTACACATTTTGGGTTTACATTATCATTGTCTGCCACCGAATCAACATTTTCACTGTCCTCGTTAACAGTTAACTCTCCATTTCCAGTGGAATCATTAACAGCTACTCCAGAATTCTCAGTGCGATTATTGTTAATTGAACTTACTATTTCGAATTCATCACCAAAGTCTGAATTTACATTTTCACTTCCGTTATTTGTCACTATATTCGACATGTCACTGAACCTAAATCTGACTTCGTCGGCTTTTATTTGTATCTGTCCCAATTTTTTGTCACTACTACTGCGAGACTGGACTCCTTACCTACTTCCCACAAGTGTCTTATTTCCTTTTCACCAGACATACTAATACTGCTGTTACGATTACAAATCTTAGACTGCTGTACGCAAGCGCAACACTCAAAACTACTTCTTCCTCAACTTACTCCGTACTCTTAGCTGTCGACTGCGCCGCTGGCTGCAACGCCTGAAGCTGTCTCTTCCAACACGCGGTATAGTGTCAACTGCGACATCCACTGCCTGCCGCCTCTGCACCTGTTGTTATGTGGCTGCATCACGCTGCTCTGCTCGCTGCGCCGTCTCGCAGCTTGAAGAATCTTGATGCGATGATTAATAACGTATTCCCATAGACTCCGCGCACAACGTTAACTTTTTGTTCTTGTTGCACTCCCGCACTTCCCATTCCTGCTTTACACCGATACTACTTGCATTGTGACTGAAAATTTTGATTTTGCGGCATCATTTATTATAGTTCAACTAAAGTTCACAAACGGTTCAAATACAGTTCACGGCCTACTTACTACAGTTCCCATGCAGTTCTCTGGGCCTTCACAGTTCACATGTATCCCAGTTCTTACGGAGTTCGATGGTCCATTACAATTCACAGTTGTCACTAATAAAATCTTGCCTCATAATTCCAAAGCACTTCGACTTCAACAATTATCCCCACCCGGGATGCCGTGTACGGCAAGATTAAATACAGAAAGTGTGAGAAAGAGAGAGGAGATACGTATGTGAGTATGATTAAACCCCTTCAAATGATTCAAATGGCTCTGAGCACTATGGGACTTTACTTCTGAGGTCATCACACACATCCAAGCCCGAGGCACGCTTCGAACCTGCGACCGTAGCGGTCGCGCGGTTCCAGACTGTAGCGCGTAGAACCACTCGGCCACCATGGCCGGCTTAAACCCCTTCCCTAGAAAATTTGTCTCCTTTATACCTGCTCTGTGTTACCAGAGATGACGTGTCTCTTATCTCATTTGTACTAAGACTGAAGTACATGCGAAGTGTCTATTTGCTTCATCCGCCCTGAGTGGAAGTTCTAATAAATGTTCACCAATCTGCGCACAAAACAGCAAGTAGGTTGTGAATCCATAATCTCGAGGCCGTAAGAAACTGTTAGCGAGGAACTATTAGTTTAGAAATGATTTAATTTCCAACCAGTTTGTTTATACGGGAAGCCACTCGCTTTTTATTTGCAGAACACGAGAAAATGCGCAATTACATTCCACTATAGAGTCACAAATAATTTCTACTCTTCAACAAATTAATGAACTACGTATTGATGCAGTTACAATCACACTGTTCTCAGCTACATGTTCCAAAAAACCGTGCATTGGAATGAAGACCTAACTAACACCGACCGCAGCAGATAACATGTCTCTCCACCGACACTGACGAAACAGCTCTGATCTTAGAGCTGAGACACTTCACCCGCCATCCAATTTAGGCGCGATCCGAAGATCACCGAAGTGCTTCTTCTGCCTTTTCGTTTGTCCCTTGTTTATTATTCCGCTGGTTATTAATACTTGTGAAATAATGGAATAGTCGCATACTGAGAGATTCTTTAATACGAAATGCAAGCAAATTTGCTGTTTAGTTTGTCAAAATTAATAACAAAAGATTATCATTTTGGCGGGCAACTTCCGAACGCAACAGCCAATCGCAGAGAAGGAACACAATTTAGAGGGTCTTTCTCACGATACCCGTACCGAACAAACCATCTGTCATCGGTAGCTCACACTTCACAGCGTCATCTTGCCACTGGTACCTTCTCAACTACTCTAAGAAGAGCTTCTTATACCTGAGTATGATAGCTGTTAAGCCAGAAATATTACAGTGTCACCCATTCTGCAGGCCGGAGCACCTCGCCCTGCTGTGCTGATGGTCGCTGGAATGTGTCCACGAGGCCCCCGTGTTGGACACGGACGCTACGTGTTGCCTGCTTCAGAATTGCGACAGAAGTGAGGTTGAGTGTTCCCGCTGGGTCCTATTGAAAAGCTCGGTCCCAGAGAGAAAACAGAAGTCTCTCCGAGTAGGCACTATTTTCTATTGCCACCATAAATGACCGTTCGCGAAGAAAGCTACGCTTGTTTTCAGCGAGTACTCGGGGGAACACACCAGATCTGTTGCGTTGTCATTACCTAGCTGGTCCTAAACGACAGGGAATGTATTCGTACGCCACTGACGTCTGTCTTCAGAGCAGAGCTCCTCTGTCACCGCCGGCCGCTGTGGTCGAGCGGTTCTAGGCGCTTCAGTCCGGAACCGTGCTGCTGCTACGGTTGCAGGTTCAAATCCTGCCTCGGGCAAGGATGTGTGTGATGTCCTTAGGTTGGTTTGGTTTAAGTAGTTCTAAGTCTAGGGGACTGATGACCTCAGGTATTAAGTCCCACAGTGGTTAGAGCCATTTGAACCTCAGTTAGCCCCGTCTTGCTGACAACCAGTACTATACTATGAAAGGAGTCGCCTTAAAACTAAACTGGCCCGGAACTACTGCTGCACAGAGTCATTAGTATTAGGTAAAATCTGTCTCTCTCTAGTCTCTGGCAGACGCAGACAGCGGGCGGGGTTCCTGCTAATAAAACTAAATGTACTATCACAAGGTCTCTCACCAAACGTTCACTGCCTTCTTTTTAGAGTCTGGGGAACATTCCTAGGAGGCCGGAATGCCGAACCAATGCGTTTCTTTCAGGACACCTCTATTTTGACAACAAATATACAGATATTTGAAATCTTCATATTGGTCTCTTTGTAAACTTACTGTTAGTATGTTTCGTTAATCATATTGCCGACAACGAACTATGATGCTGGACATTTTAACATTTTTTAAATGTAAAGGATAATAAGTTGCCGTCTCTTCATCTAAGAATAGATTATGAATGCGGCTAGCCGCTATCTCTGTGTAATGTCTTGTCTGTATAGACGTGTATCTGTTGCCTTTAAGATCCCCTCACCTTCACACATAAATCTTGAAACACGTATGTAACGCAGCAGCGATGGCGAGGCATTGTAGCATCTGTGACCAGAGAGTATGCGCTTGACCGCGCGAGTGTTGCGAGCGGTTCTCAGTCAGTAGTAGTCTTTGCGAGTTAGTTGTCGCTATGCAGAGTAGCAGTCAGTCAGTCGTTGCGAGTCTGTAGCTCTGTCTAGTTGAGAGCAGTACTCAGTCTGTAGTCGTCATGCAGAGCGGTCGGTCAGTAGTAGCAGCCCAGTGCGGTTGTGTGATGTAGGCGGTCGGCAACACTGGTCACGATGAGGAATAAGGTATACTGTTAATTAATATAATCATTAGATAATGAAAAATTTTTATTTATTGTAATTATTCTCCAACAAGTCTCCCAATAATAATTTTTTTATTTCAAAAGCATTTTCTCAAAAATTTAATTTTTTATTGAACTAAAGACCTCGTTGCACTTCCCATTTCATTCCACTTCTTTTGAAGAAAAATTTCACTAGAATTACAAAAAAAAAAAAGGGAGAATATTATTATTTGCAATGCAGTTCCTCCAAGTGGTGCGCAACAACAAGAGCAGATATGTGACATCCATTTATTCTGAGGTAAGACTTTAATTCTGATTGTTTTTACACAGGGCCAAAGACCGATATTTCGGTTTAATTGAATTTTCTTGTCACTGAATGGACTTTAATTTTTTGAAGGATTTATAATTGAGTCAGATTGCGAATTTCACATTTGTTGCCATTGTCAGTACATTTCATTGTGGGCAGGTTACGCATAGAGCCATGTCCATCAGCATTTCTAATTAGTATCGTCCTTTTTCTTTTAAAATTTTTGTGGGGAGGTCACACTTGGCCCCCATTTCTATTAAGTATTGTCAATTTTCTTTCTTTAAAAATACGGTGGGGAGGTTACACTTGGCGACACCCAGTCCAGGATCGTATTTCGTTGAGAGTCTTTTGAGCGACAGTCAGATATCTGCTCTTATTTGCTTAGATAATTAGGATTTGGCGCAACGCTTTTAATAATATTGTGACTTTCTTTCTACAGGTCAACGGCAATTTGCTGCTTTGTTGTATTTGTGTGTTGCTTTTGCATTGTGCTTATTTGCTTTGTGAAAAATTTTGGCTATTGTAAAAATGCCGCGAAAGACTGTGAATAGTGTATCGCGAAGTATTGTGAATGAAATTACCGACTTAAACAACGTGACCGATAGTAATTGTGATACGCAGCGTAATGATGACAATCCTGCGTTCACTAACAATCAGTGCATTCCAACCTCTAATGATGACTTTTACCTTAATGATGAACAAACGAACTCAATTGTCTCGTGTGTTAACTTGACGACAATTGATGACGCGGAGCGGTCTATAGTAATGAGCGCTGCCGAGCTTAACACAGCCGATTTAGAAAATCCAAGTAATGTACAGACAAATTTGTCTAATGAAAATGAACAGGATACACAAAGTAGGACAGATTCATTTAATTCCGAAATAATGTCTGACAGTGTACATCCGACTGGTAATCCTTTTTGTAAGTTGCAAAATGACCAAATGGTCACACAAAGCGGGACAATTGCAAATACACCGTCAAATAGTACAGAGAATGGAGTAGATAATGTTACATTGGGTCAAATTATGGCAATATTGCTACAAAATAATGAGCAGATCAAACAACAGAGTGAAAATTTCAAACAACTTAGGGAAGATAATAAACAACAGAGTGAAAATTTCAAACAACTTAGGGAAGATAACAGACAGCTTTGTGAACAAATTAGAGACGTTGCCGCGCAGTGCCATGACACTAAGGAACAGTTGCGCGTAGAAATTGAGGCTTGTTCTCAAAAAAATAGCGAAGAAATTAAGTCTGTTGCGCAAGAATTAAGAGAAATGCAAACAGCCGCAACAGAAACACTCAGAGACGAAATTAGCGGAGTCGCTAAACAATGCTCTGAAAAAGCTGCACAATTACGGGACGAGTTTAAAGCAATGACGGTAGAACTTTCGCGCACTATGGACGCAAAGATAGACGCGAAATTCGAACAGCAGAACACTCAGATTAACGAGCGCTTTAATCAGCACATACAGAACAGTAATACGCGTTTCCGCAGATTTATTCAAGATCAAAACAAAGTAAAACGACAAGTCATGGAAACAATCACTGCACAGAGACAAGAGGACAAACGTAAAATATTCGCGAAAGCGAAGACGTATGTAGACAATAATATTACTACAGTGTCCGACAAAATTAATACCATAGAACAATTGAACGCGGAATTACGGGATGAAATTTCTGATCTTAACGCAAAAACGGATACACACACAGTAAATATTCAAACAGTGACAGATAGATTTGAACAACTAGATCTAACACAGGATTGCGATGTCATCAAAGCTGATGTTAAAAAACTGAGCGAAACTACGCGCAAGTTGCAAAAACAGATTAATGCGTCTGATTCTAAAACCGATGATCAGGTGAAAATACTGACTGAAAAATGTGATGAATTGGCCAGTCGTATTGATGTTATCGAAAATACTAATGACAATAAATCAGACGATACTGCACCGGTTTCTTTTATCCAAACACCTGAATTTCAAAATTTACAGCTGACAATTAATGAAATCGATTCATCTAACAACACGTTACGTCGGAAGTTATCAAATTTACAACAAGAAGTAACAGAGATGAAAAACATGTCAGTTAATAACATACCACAACAGACGCCACTTTATGAACATGTGTCAGAGTCACGCAGCGTGTATAATGTGAGCAATTTACAGCAACTACGCGACTTAAAATCCGAAAAGCCACGCGACTTAAAATCTGAAAAGCTACGCAACTTGAAATCCGAAATGACACAGACGAACAGATTCACACACAAACCTGAACGTGTTATCAAACTGAGTGACGAGAACGTAGATTTCGAGCAATTTGCATTTGTAAGCAAATGTAAAGAATTTAATAATGACAGAACACAGATACACGATTTGCACTGTATACGACAATTTATCTTTGTACATTCACCGCTATTATCGGTAATGGAGAAACTAGCTTTGAACCAGATGCGACAATTTATTTTTGTATTTACAACAGCATTGCCTGTAATGAAGAAATTTGAATTAGCACGAATACAACAATTTGCCTTTGAAATTTTACCGCTATTGCCTGTAACACAAAAGCTAAAATTTATTTGCAGTGCGTAAATGACCTCAGGGGATTCATTACGCTTTAATGAATATGTGCCGTAGCGAGCATAGGGCCCCGAGCTGTAGTAGTGCTGTTTCATCTTTAGTTTTCTGCACTGCTGCCTTCTCTTCTACTATCCTTTATATCTATCCAAACTGCTCTTTAACTATTGCTCTTTGTAGTATTAAGAAACATGTAATGAATATCCGATGTGACAAACTTTTACCGAATGTGACAATTTTCAGTAGGCACTCCCGTAATGACAACTACCGCCGTAATTTTAATTACAGATAAAATCGTAATCATCAGTATGTGTAAAAGTAAAATTAACAGCAAACGCATTTTTTGGTAACAATAGATGTTTTTCACCACAATAGCATGAAAGTCAACCGCTTAGCATACGTAACCAACAATGCAGTCTACAAGGTCAACCAAACTTTAATGTTTCGCCGCGTGCACGTATAGTCCCAGCCCCAACAAATAGTAACGCATGGCAGCAAAGAAATAACTACGTACAGACAACACACTGTTTCAACTCGTATCGCAATGCGCCGTATAGAAATTACTATCATGACAGACGTAAAAAAAAAAAAAAAAATGATGAGCACAATTTTCAGCGTACATTTAATAACAGTCGATCTTATGAGCAGCAACAACATCAGCAACAACATATAATCATGAATGAAACAGACAATAGGTGTCATCCATAGCGTAACACATCAGTAAGAAATAACAGAACAGTTCATATAGTGGATATGCCACAACATTCTCCAGTAAATAATAACACGTACGATAGATTTTAACCAGATACAGCACAGATTGCATATTACAGTAACGCAAACATTACTTTTGACACGCAGAATTTTGTTCACGAGAATGAACCTGAAACATGCTCTGTTGAATGCACCACTTTTATCGCACCCAGACCTTACTAGAAATTTTTCCATTGCCACTGACAGTTCTAACACGGCTTTAGGCGTACACATTTTTCAGGAAATTGAAGAAGATGGTTCTACAGTAATTAAAAACATCGCATTTGCAAGTCGCATTTTGTCACCTGCTGAACGAAATTATTCCGTTACAGAACTGGAAACATTATGTGTTGTATGGGCTTTCACGAGATTTAGGCACTTTCTTTACGGCAGACATACCACCGTCTACACAGACCATAGAGCGATACAATTTTTACTTTCAGCTAAATTCACTCACGACAGGTTAAGCAGATGGAAACTATATTTACAGGAATTTAATTTTACAATAGTTCACATTCCCGGCACGCAAAATGTTATAGCAGACGCACTATCGCGTTCTCTCGGCAACAATCAGCAAGACATCGCAACCAACTTCTGCAAAGCAAATTTCAGCGTCATGTACATTCAACAAGTTGCATTTGAAAATTTCATTTCGTCGTCATTACGAGACATAGTATTCTTTTTTTTTTTCACATGCTTTGGTCAGCTGCGCGAGCTAATGCTTCTGTCCGTCAGCTGTGTTGTCTTCTGCTGTCACTACCAATTTACGACACTCACAAAACACAAACAAATGTTTTTCAGCAAATGATTAATTTTGACACGTGCAAACTATTACGGATAGTAACAAAGTAGAATCGGAACACAAAAGAACATGTCCGACCTCACTACCATGTTTTTGCTACATCTTTGTCGCTGTTGAACTCACTTCAACATTTGTTACTTTCACTCCGTTACGCAAAGCTACTGCTAAAACTGTTTCGAAAGCATTTGTAAAACATTTTCTATTTCATGTAGGGCATGTAATGAAAGTAATTTCTGATAATGGATCTCAATTTCGTAGTAGTGTATGGACACGCATGTTACGAGCTAGAAACATTTCTCCGATCTATATATCCAAGTACCACGCTTCTTCGAACCCTTGTGAAAGATTAATGAAGGAAATTGGTAAGCTGTGCAGAATATACTGCCACAAAAGACATATTGATTGGGATACACACATACTCTCATTCCAAGATGTAATTAATTCCATTCCAAATGAATCCACTATGCTATCTCCGACTGTTATACTGAAAAACGTTGAACCACCGAACAAAATTAAAGAATTAATAGAATTCCCCAAAAATCGTCGCCTACGACACCACGAAATAATTGACATTGCGCTGAACAACATCAAACGTGCCGCAGAGCGCCGGAGAAGACAGCAAAAACAGGTTTGTACACGCCGCGACTTTCACGTTGGACAGAAGATATTAGTACGTACACACTATTTATCCAGCAAATTAAAAGGTAAGTGCAGTAAATTTGAACTTCTATACGCAGGTCCGTATCGGATTCGCAGCATCCCTCACCCCAATGTTGTATACGTCGAAACTTTGAGAACCAGAAAATCGAAAGGCAATCACCATATCTCAAACATTAAACCGTTTATTGAGTGAAACCACTGTATGATTCAACACACTATGATGCCATTTACTAATGCAATTAATTCACCTGACTAATTATTGATGATTATCGTATTTTTTTTTCTTGGCAAGTGCCCGGCAAGGTAAGGTTAGCAGGTCGCTCTTCTTGTCGTTACACATCAGACCGTGCATATTTTTCCAGATGAATTTACACATTTACGACTATTTCTGCAATTATATTTATGTGACTACTTATTGATGATTATCGTATTTTTTTTCTTGGCAAGTGCCCGGCAAGGTAAGGTTAGCAGGTCGCTTTTCTTGTCGCTACACATCAGACCGTGCACATTTTCCATTTTTTGTGTATATGACTGTACTCCAGTTTTGTTTGTATGCACTATGAAATAGTTAAGATATAACACACACCAGTCGACTTTGACATTTTTTTTTTGCCTTATGACATCTCAACATCGTGACTGTTTCACATTTTTTTTTTGCTACTGCATTGTATTATTCTGTGTACATTTTTTCGCATCCGAACACTGTCAATGTCTTGAACATATTACGTTTTCTGTCATGTTATGCTGTATGGTTAATTGTGTCACCATAAACCAGTCATTATTTAGTGGGTATAGGATTTAAATGCAAGACATTAATCTTTGTTCATCAATTTCAGAAAGGAATGATGATTCTAAGAAATAAATTTAACATAAATGGGAATTTCACCTACGGAATAAACAAAAGGAGATGCAATAACTTTATGAGGAAGAGTAAAGGGATCAGGATTAACAAGCATTAACAAGACTATACTATACTCATCACAGAATAGCAGTCTTAACTAATTTTTTCTTTCAGAATACAAGGTGATTGATGCAGGCTGTCAGAGAGAACTACACATCTTAGTTTTAGTGATGAAATATGCTAGAGATAAGGAATAGTTAGGTAATGAGTAATGAAGTGATTTTTTGCAGATGATAGTGAATACTGATGAATAATGATGAAGGAAATGGTATTATGAATAATGAAGTTTTTCTCTACAGGTGATGATAATGGTGAAGTTATGATGATATGGATAATGAAGTTTTTTTTCTTTATGCCACGTAGTTATTTAAGTATTTGTTGCGGTTTGCTTTGACAGCAGGTGTTACATTGCATAGTAGGATGACGGAAAGTTTTGGAAAGGACAGCTATGGAACACATTTTATACACATTTCACTACTTGTTAATTCGAAGTTCACTACTTTTCAGCATAGTGTGCGTTTCTTCTTTCAGGTCAATAATCCGTTTTTGTATTTTTTCCAGGAGAAGTTTTTCATGACACTTACTAAACCTGTTACTTATTATACCTGTTCTAGTATTTGCATTTTTATATTTTTTACCCATTTGTGTTTATCATTTATAAATGTGATCACATGTACTGCCTTGTTACATAATCTTGCTACAGCTGACTCATGACGAATGACGTTACCTATCCTCATTTGCAGCAATAGGTCAAAAGCAAAAAGTATTATGCCTCAGCAATTAATTATCGATCCCAACGCAATGCATTGCTACCAAAAAAATGTATTACCAGTCCCACATAATGTCACTAGTTTATGATAATTCTGAATAATACTGATCAACTCTGAATAGCATGTCACTCGAGTAATGACCTCTTAATGAGACTATATTCAAAATAATGCTTTGTCACTAGCTAATAACTGCCACTGTTTATTGTAATGCCTGTGATTACTAATGATTGGACTGTAATTAACTGATTTTTAATAATGACTTTGTAATGATCTGAATAATACTGAATGATGAACTATGTTTTATTCTATTCAATACTTGATGGCCACTGAGTGCCAATAATTAATGTCAATCAACGGAATTGTTATTAATTATGCCATTGATTAGCTCTTGTTTCCAATGTTGATACTTTGTAATTTGAAATGAATGTGACGGTTTAATAATGCTTTGTAATTAATTAAGGCTAATAATTCTTAATATATTGAAATGACAAATGATCAATTAATTAACTGTAATTATACAAATGATTAATTAACTGTAATTAGACAAATGATTAATTAACGACAAATGATTAATTAACTGTAATTAGACAAATGATTAATTAACGACAAATGATTAATTAACTGTAATTATACAAATGATTAATTAACTGTAATTAGACAAATGATTAATTAATGACAAATGATTAATTAACTGTAATTAGGAGAAGGTTAATGATTCTTAATTATACTCTGTAACTGAAAAGAATGCGATTATTTCATAATATTTTGTAACCAGGAAAAGAAGGCTACTGATTCTATGTAAAACAATTAATGAACATTTTTCTGTAATACTACATACTTGGTACAGAAATGTTCAATAACTGGGCTATGAATGCCACGAACTATCAATGAAGACTGTAATTGTCAATATTATGTGACTTGATGTCCTTCACCTCATAAGCTGACTACCCTGAATTACTGCAATGTCCATTTGTCCTGTTTATCCCAGTGATCATGGAGCACTATATTTGGTTTTGCACTAATTCTACGTTGGTGTGCCTTGTAAGAGTGTGGTGTTGACACGACATGCTGTCCACCACCATGAGCGATGAAGACATTATTATGGTCCCACTGTTTGGTGTACCTAATGTACTGCCAAAATGAAAACATGGAACATTACTACGACAGTTCAGTGTCTTGGCTACACTGATAAATTCTGATGGGAAAAGAACTTCAAGTTGTGTCACTTGGTGTTGTACTACTGTGGAAAGATATGGACTTTCAGAGCAGCTGTGTGCAATCTAAAGTGCTACAACCATGATGCAATCCTTCCCTTTCCTATCCTGATTCTTGTCACATAAAAAAAAAAATTTTTTTTGGTAACATCATTTATGTTCATAGGTTATACATTTTTCGATTCGCTAAACTCCAGTGTGAGTACACTTATGTCACTGGTCGACATGATGTTTGCCATTATGTTTATTTGTTGTGAAAATACTAAAGACATTTTTCAGTGCATGTGCACTTTGGACATGAATTTTTTTTTGCCATTATGTTTATTTGTTGTGAAAATGCTAAAGACATTTTTCAGTGCATGTACACTTGTCAACATAATATTTTTTGCCAGTCTGTTTATTTGTTCTGAATATGCTAAAGAATTTTTTCAGTGCCTGTGCACTTTGTTATCTGTCAAATAATTTGTATATACTTTTCTGATTTGCTACTATGTTTTGTACTCACATTTTGTCTTTGTCTGATATATTTTGTACTTAGTGCGTGTGCACAACATTTACTTTATGTACTACATCTAATTATTCTTGCCAGTCTGTTTATTTGTTCTGCATATGCTAAAGAATTTTTTCAGTGCCTGTGCACTTTATCTGTCAAAAAGTTTGTATATACTTTTCTGATTTGCTACTATGTTTTGTACTCACATTTTGTCTTTGTCTGATATATTTTGTACTTAGTGCGTGTGCACAACATTTACTTTATGTACTACATCTAATTATTCTTGCCAGTCTGTTTATTTGTTCTGCATATGCTAAAGAATTTTTTCAGTGCCTGTGCACTTTATCTGTCAAAAAGTTTGTATATACTTTTCTGATTTGCTACTATGTTTTGTACTCACATTTTGTCTTTGTCTGATATATTTTGTACTTAGTGCGTGTGCACAACATTTACTTTATGTACTACATCTAATTATTCTTGCCAGTCTGTTTATTTGTTCTGCATATGCTAAAGAATTTTTTCAGTGCCTGTGCACTTTATCTGTCAAAAAGTTTGTATATACTTTTTTCTGATTTGCTACTATGTTTAGTATTCACATTTTGTCCTTGTCTGATATATTTTGTACTTAGTGCGTGTGCACAACATTTAAATATTCTGTAAGTTGTAGGATTTTGTTAATTAAAGAAAAATTTTGCCGCGCTTGGCAAGTCCAAATGACTCACCATCGCTGCCAAATTTTTGCTCCCCGAGTGGAGGGTTATGAAACACGTATGTAACGCAGCAGCGATGGCGAGGCATTGTAGCATCTGTGACCAGAGAGTATGCGCTTGACCGCGCGAGTGTTGCGAGCGGTTCTCAGTCAGTAGTAGTCTTTGCGAGTTAGTTGTCGCTATGCAGAGTAGCAGTCAGTCAGTCGTTGCGAGTCTGTAGCTCTGTCTAGTTGAGAGCAGTACTCAGTCTGTAGTCGTCATGCAGAGCGGTCGGTCAGTAGTAGCAGCCCAGTGCGGTTGTGTGATGTAGGCGGTCGGCAACACTGGTCACGATGAGGAATAAGGTATACTGTTAATTAATATAATCATTAGATAATGAAAAATTTTTATTTATTGTAATTATTCTCCAACAAGTCTCCCAATAATAATTTTTTTATTTCAAAAGCATTTTCTCAAAAATTTAATTTTTTATTGAACTAAAGACCTCGTTGCACTTCCCATTTCATTCCACTTCTTTTGAAGAAAAATTTCACTAGAATTACAAAAAAAAAAAAAGGGAGAATATTATTATTTGCAATGCAGTTCCTCCAAGTGGTGCGCAACAACAAGAGCAGATATGTGACATCCATTTATTCTGAGGTAAGACTTTAATTCTGATTGTTTTTACACAGGGCCAAAGACCGATATTTCGGTTTAATTGAATTTTCTTGTCACTGAATGGACTTTAATTTTTTGAAGGATTTATAATTGAGTCAGATTGCGAATTTCACATTTGTTGCCATTGTCAGTACATTTCATTGTGGGCAGGTTACGCATAGAGCCATGTCCATCAGCATTTCTAATTAGTATCGTCCTTTTTCTTTTAAAATTTTTGTGGGGAGGTCACACTTGGCCCCCATTTCTATTAAGTATTGTCAATTTTCTTTCTTTAAAAATACGGTGGGGAGGTTACAATCTATACAGTAAAGTAAGGGCCTCCCATTTCTTGGCTGATCCGTGATAAGACAGGCGAAAAGTTAGACTAATGGAGGATTATTAGTATTATCTCTGTTTTCATTCGCTCTCTCTCTCTTTCTCTCCTTTATCTATGTACAGTTTTTAATATAATATTTCATTACGTGAAATCAGCCAAATAGAATCTTTGGTGGAGTCCTTCGTCTTTGTAATCAGCGGCTGGCTTGCTGTAAGACATCTTTACATCTATTATTACTGTTAAACACTGCATTCAGTCGGGAGAATCAATCGTTTGGACAATTTGTTCATTTTACGAAAGATTGCGAATTCCAGATGTGTATGAAGCCTTTTTGGACGATTTAACACAGACTCAGTGATTGCAGGCTCTCTTCGACACAGCTGAAACTTCCCCACTAATTACAGGGCCAACGTGATCATTAAATGATTCAGGAAAAACTCATTCGTTCATTCGCTCCAAAACAAAATAGTCACAAACCTTATTTATGAAGGAAATTGTGTATTAAATCCATCTCCATTACATGTCCAGATCTCTGGTGATTCCACGCCTTAATTATTTCTTTTACAGTCTCTTTCTCTTCAAACAAACCGCTAGCGGCACAAATGTTAATTGGCTCGCTTTAGCGAGAAGAAAAGCAGAATATGTATCTCTCAGAAACACGTCAATCCCTCACCAGATACTCCAGAAGCTGTCCTCGTTACCACTCTAACAACCATGGAGAATGCATATATGCATCTCTGTTATTTCAAAGAATAAACGCACTAGAAAATACTTAGACGTCGTCGAGCTGTCGCCGCATATATTGCGAGAAAATCAGATCAGATAACCTTTCCAAAGTGAATGAATGTGGATGGTTTGATTGAAAATAATTAATTGGTGCGTGGTAGAGGGTATTTTCTGTGGGGACATTACAACATGTCAGGAGGTTTATGTGCCTTGATGCAAACGGCACTGTTCCAGTGAATCCCACAGAGATTTAAGTTTCCCAGTACCAATGTAAAGCGCTAGCACTGCCTCATATAGGGCGTGCAGTTGTCCCTGTACCGCTCGACGATGCAGGACACCCATTTTGTAACACCGCGTGTCAAACACTTAAATTCTCTTTTCTTCCGGTTTTCCCACATTCCATGTTACACAACTATACAGTGCTGTACTCCGAACGTACACAGGTGTGCGAAACTTCAGGACGAAAGTAACTTTGTCATGACGTTTCACTGCCAAGGAAAGTATCTCCATGAAACTTGGACCATACACAGGTATACCATAGAACAGAAGGTAACGGAAAGAAATACGCAATGAGGCCTACAGAACAGGCATTTTAATTCGAAGACAATAATTACTATGAAGTCATCGCGATTTATGATGGAACCTGAGTAATATAAAAGGCGGGACATGAATCTTAATAAGAGGCAGTAATGCATGCTTTGCGACGTGTTCTCTGTCTGGCTTTAAGTTTAGACAGAAATTCTTGTTGTAGGGCTCTTCATTGATCCACCAGCGTGGTTGTCAGCAGCTGGATGGTCGACGGTGCATGTTGACGTGGCGCAATACATCTCCACGACGCATCCCACACATGCTCGATGGGATTTAAGTCAGGGGAACGGACAGGGCAGACCATTTGCCGAATCTCCTCAAAAACTCCTCCGCCTGCACTGTTGCCGTCCTTAAAAATTAAGTGAGAGCTGAATGCGCCCCTGAAAGGACGTAGGTGGGGAAGAAAGAGTTCAGTGACACAATAACGTTGACTGGTGAATGTACAGTGTTCAAAGATTTGAAGGTCCACGCAACATTGCGTCTGCACACCACATAACACTAGAAGGCCCAAAATGATCACGTCTGATTGCCTCAAGTCAAGTATTCGAAGGAAGCACTGGAGAACTGACGACATCGAGAAACGTATGGCCCCAGTATGCCAATATCAATTACTTTTTACAGGTGCATATGGTGCCTGAAGATGGCAAAATGAATTTCCGAAACTGATAGCGAAGATAAAATAATAGAACTTCCCAATCTGTATGTCTGTTTGGCCGATTTCGTCGTTAAATATTTGACCAGCCGCTATCCCCCGTCCATAATGGATCAACAGAGACAACTACCGGTTGTCGGGCAAACAAATCACCCCCATGGGATCGCCGTGCCCACGTCGAGCTTGAAATTTTGTACCTTCAGTCCTCTTAAATATAGTTGCAAGTGCACCCACTGCTTGACGTGAGTGCCTGTTGCACAATGTGACGGTCATCTCTGCTGTAACTGACCGTGGTCGACTACCTACTCTCCTTTGGGCAGCAGTGCAAGTGGTCCAGAACGTTACCCGTGCACGAGAAACAGTGCTGTGTGCAACACCAAGTTACCGGGCTACAATGGTCATCCTTCGTCCTTCATGACGTTTCCTGATGGCTCTTTCTGTGTGAATCTGCCTCCGTAACCGAGTTGCCAACGAGACAGACCCTCAATACGGGGACCCGAGTACAATGTCCGGTACTGCCAGGGATTTTTCCTTGATGGGAGGACTGGATTGGGGTGTATTCAGCCTCGTGAATCCAGCTGAGGAGCCAGCTGATTGAGAGACTGAGATGCGCTGATGCTACGCCGCTCTATACCGCATCCGATGATAAGTGACCAAGGGTGAGACGGCGGTCGGTCGACTATTGCGACTGATCGGGAAGTTTCCTTCTCTTGCTTCGCTTTGTGAAGTCATCCATATTTCGTCTCCGGGCCACGTTGTTATGAGGAACACCGGCACTGTACCGCGCAACCGTTCACTGATTGACACACACACACACACACACACACACACACACACACACACAGACTACGTCGGTTGCGGGGCCAGCTCCATTTGGCGCTAGTCACGCTGACCTCACACCCTCACCTCACGCCATATGGCGTCGAGCTTCTTGTACATGAGTGGGAGTGTTCTGACAACATGATTCCGCAGTTTCATTGATTTCCACCTAGTTGTTAGTATGTTAGCCAACGGCCTTGCCGCAGTGGTAACGCCAGTTCCCGTCAGATCACCGAAGTTAAGCGCTGTCGGGCTCTCTGCTGTCTCTATCTGACCACATGCACTTGGATGGGTGACCATCCGGTCTGCCGAGCGCTGTTGGCTAGCGGGGTGCACTCAGCCCTTGTGAGGCAAACTGAGGAGCTACTTGATTAAGAAGTAGCGGCTCCGGCCTCGGAAACTGACGTACGGCCGGGAGAGCGGTGTGCTGACCACATGCCGCTCCATATCCGCATCCAGTGACGCCTGTGGGCTGACGATGACATGGCGGCCGGTAGCTACCTTTGGGCCTTCATGGCCTGTTGGGGAGGAGTTTAGTTTAATTTTTAGTTAGTATGTTATTTTACCTTATCTATCTCGTCCTTGGGCTTTGCAGAGCAATGTAGTTTCGATTGTTGAAATGTGTGTGAAATCTTATGGGACTTAACTGCTAAGGTCATCAGTCCCTAAGCTTACACACTACTTAATTTAAATTATCCTAAGGACAAACACACACACCCATGCCCGCGGAAGGACTCGAACCTCCGCCGTGACCAGCCGCACAGTCCATGACTGCAGCGCCCCAGACCGCTCGGCCAATCCCGCGCGGCCAATGTAGTTTCTCAGAAATATCTTCCTCAAATAAAGGCCTATGTTTAATATCGGTAGACTTCTTTTACACAGTATTCAAGAAGCAGCATTAATCTAAAATGGGGGTGGGGCTTTACGAGACGTAAGCTTGACTCGACAACGGGATGCTAGCTCTCGTTCCTGGAATAAGTTGGTCGTGTTACTACCGGAGATTAAGAAATAGAATCGCGATCGTAACTGCAAAGGGAACGACTTGAAAGAACAGGGTTCTGCAAACTTCCAACGGACTCGTGGGCAGCTGAGACCTCTCTCTACGACGTCGACAGAATGCCGCCACAAGCGCCGGTCAGCGCTTGTTAACGGAGCCATTCCACACACTTAATAACCGCCTCCTCCTGGGGGATTGTATAGCGTCTCAGTCAGTAAATTTTATTGCACGGGCCATTTGAGTAATGTTACAGTTGTAGGGAGACATTCTGAAATCGGAGAAACGCGCAGAGTGCGTTTCAGCAGGAGAAAAACGAAACTCCATTTCGAGGCCCGATTGTATCTAAGAGACGCACTAAAAATTACGACGGCCGTTAGCTTCGGACGACCGCAGTTAGCCGGACCGAAGACGGCATCGGGAATGGCCCGTCTTCCATCACGGTGTCGCCGCGCGCTCGGGGGATCACTCCGGAAGCTCGTTAGCGCCGCCAGATAGTCCGCAGCGGCGGAGGTGACCGCCGCGGTCCAGCAACCGACGGCACGGACGACGACACTCTTCCGATTAACGTCGCCAGGGACAGCGGCTTCGGCAGCTGTGGGGCACTGACGACCAGAGGCCTACAGTGACGCTGCGGAATCTTGATAACGCCTTTCCGGAACACAACGAGGGCTACAAAACAACTCTGTCCAAAAATGTAAATAGCTAGAATTTTACAAAAAAAAAAAAAAATAAAAATAAAAAAATCACGCTGCGGGTGGGACGTCACTTGTACGTTTGGCAGGCACGAGAGTGTCACATAGATGCTCCTTAAACTCTAGCGGCAAACGCTAAGTGAGGCGTTTTTCGTAACGAAGAAGATCACTGTCAAAAATTACGAGACTGTACGTTAGAAAGAAGAGTCAAGCAAGTGGCTCGAAGACTTCTAAAGTAACAGATCCTCGACAGCGAGTTTTAGCCAGAGGCAAGGGTATCGTCAGGAGTACATGAAATGTATTCGCAGTTGCGAATACGAACAGCCATCACCACCGGGACTCGAACCCGCTTTACGCGAGCGGTTCCATTAAACGCTTTGGCTATTCGTGCATGACTCACGGCTAGCCCCAAACTTCCAGCCGGCAGTTGTGGCCGAGCAGTTCTAGGCGCTTCAGACTGCAAGCGCGCGACCGCTACGCTCGCAGGTTCGGATCCTGAGTCGGGTATGGATGTGTGTGATGTCCTTAGGTTAGTTAGTTTAAGTAGTTCTAAGTTCTAGGGGACTGATGATCTCAGTAGTTAAGTCCCATAGTGCTCAGAGCCATTTGAACCATTTTGAACCAAACTTCCAAAAGTGGCCTGTACTCGTACACACATTATGTAATTCGTGAACATGCATTCATGTCCGAAGGAACGGTTCATCGATATTTTTAATACAGGCACTGCAATATCGCGCCGTTCAGAACTGCCCCAAGGAAGTGTGTAGCACCGCTATTATTTTCTATGTACATAAATGAACTGGGGGACAGGATAAGCAGTAGTTTGTGGCTTATTTGCTGATGATGCTGCGGTATATGAGGTGTCGTCGTTAGGTAACGGGGCGAACTTTTGCAAAGTGGTGTTTATCTGTAAAGGAGATCAGTACGACCCATTCTTGAGTAGTGCTCGAGTATTCGGGATCCGCACCATACCGGGTTAAAGGAAGACAGTGAAGCAATTCAGAAGAGAACTGCCAATTCCAACAACTCGCAAGTATTAGAGAGATGCTTCGGGAACTCAACTGGGGATCTCTGAAGGGAAGGCGACGTTCTTTTCGAAGAACACTATCGCAAAAATTTAGAGAAAGGACATTTGAAGCTGACTGCAGGACGATTTTACTGCAGCCAACGTACACTTCGTGCAAGAACGTCCGATGACCTCAGCTGTTTGGTCCCATAGGAACTTACCATGTAAGAACCACGAAGATAAATTAAGAATCTCTCTATTTTGAAATGGTACACGAAAGGAATTGACTGGAAGCTACAGGGTACTGTGGGTTGCGCAGTATGTGCGTGGATGTAGGTTTAGATTACGTCCTCGCACAAACATTTAGTGAAACGAAAGCGATATTAAAATCATAGAAATGATTACCCACGCAGAATTTTATCTACATTCATTCTTCCCACGCAAAAGGTGTTAGAATCTCTCTGGTGAGACACTGGTCTACACATCTTGCACTAGAAACCACAGTGATTTATGTGTACTTTGTTGGTTTCATAGAGCATACACGGGTATCGACGGTATTCGGTATCCTCTCGACTAAGATCGAATGATCGCCCAAGGTCTTGAATTCACTGCAATACTCAGTAAGCCACCTGCATGTAACCACACAACCACGACGTAACAGCGTCCTGTTGTAGCATGGAATCTACATCTGAACTCTCCAATGCCGAGAAGGGCTACAGTTGTCTGCATGACTGTCTGCAGAAAGTGTGCATCTGTCATTAATCTCTGAAGACGTTGAAGGGTTCCATGCGAGCTTCTTTATGAGATTTTATTTAAAGTAAACTCATGTCAACATCTCTGGTACCTAAATTTACGGCACATTTAGTATATTTCCTCTGGTAAAAATATACGTTCATATCAGCCAAAGCTTAAATATTTCACACTAAACTTGTCTGCTAAGTGTCTAATTCAAATGCGCTTGCCCAAAGTCAACTAAGTTTTGCTTCTCCTCTGAGTCCCACACTCATGTTTACAATGCCTCAGTGCCATATTCCAGTCTATCTGGTCTTTCTTTTCCCTCCTGCAATAACAAAACGAATGAAAGTGTGTGAACAGTTACGAGTTCCGTGTGCATAACCTTGGGAATAGAGAAGTCTGCTACTGTGACAGTATTGCCAACTTAGGGATGCCTAATGGGCAGGAAAGAGGTTGCTGTTTGCCTTAGTGGAACCTCTTGTGTACGTTGGCGCAATACAACAGCCCTGCTCTCTGGTCACTTCCGTTGGAGGAATAAACTTCGGGCCGCGCCGGATTGGACGAGCGGTTTGAGGTGCTGCAGTCATGGACTGTGCAGCTGGTCCCGGCGGAGATTCGAGTCCTCCCTCGGGCGTGTGTGTGTGTTCGTCCTTAGGATAATTTAGGTTAAGTAGTGTGTAAGCTTAGGGACTGATGACCTTAGCAGTTAAGTCCTATAAGATTTCACACACATGTTTTTGAATAAACTTCGGTTTCATTAAGGAAGATCGTCACTGTTCTCTGGGAACTTGATAGGATCGGTTGCTCGTTAGAGCTTCTCCTCGATAGTTAATGTTTGAATTGTGTAAGTTTTCTGTCTAACTGAAGCTCTGACGTTTTTATCTTTTAGCTTTATAGTCTATTAGTTTGTGAGACGTGTTTTATCTTAATTTCGGGAATGCTAAACACTCTGAAATTTAGGTGATTTAGTAGGCTTTTGGTTGATTTAACTAATCACTTGGACACTTGAAGGTGTGTTGAATGAATTCAATTGGCTTCTTAGTTTTCTGACCACGAGTGCGTGTGCATTATATGACACCACTGTGATATTACCACTAATTTTTTCAATCCGTTTTATTTCTCACCTCCCATTGTTCGGTAATTGCTTTGTTAATTACCACTACGTAGTAAGGTTCACGTTTAAGAGCCTTCACCTTTAACATTCTGTTACCTTTACGATTAACTCAGTGCAACTTTAACCCATTTATCCTGAAATTCCTGTTTGTTCGGATCTTATTTTAGTTTCGTTGCCACCACGAGCTCATACACTTATTTACGAACATTTTCTGGTGTAGCTTCTGCAATTTTCCTCTTACTTTGTGCATTTGAATTAAATGTGTTTCTTAGCTTATGTTTTGATCTTCACCCACTCATTCTGCGTGTTAAAATGATTATTTTATCCGTAATTGTATTTAGGCTTTCAGTACTTTAAATTCATCCCACTCCCGGTCCACGTCTGATTCAAGGCGCATCCTATAGCACTCCCTTGCGCAATAATTGAATTCATCCCATTGTTTGTCATGATTTATCAACTGTTTAAACTAGCCCAGGATTACGTAGGCTTGATCTTACATTCTACAGCTTTAACTACCAAATTCAAATGGGTCAAATGGGTCTAAGCACTATGGGACTAAACATCTGAGTTCATCAGTCGCCTAAACTTAGAACTAATTAAACCTAACTAACCTGAGGACATCACACACATCCATGCCCGAGGCAGGACTCGAACCTGCGACCGTAGGAGCAGCAGGGTTCCAGATTGAAGCGCCTAGCACTGCTCGGCCACAGCGGCCGGCCCTTAACCACCAAACCAGAGCCAAGACTACGTTGGACGCAGCTGCAATCTTTGAGTGCAGAAATTTCCGCAAAGTATGCGAGCTAGCGGCAGCAGCAGCAGCAGCGATGTTTCTCTATTTAACAATACAACTCCTTACAGCTAACGTAGCAACCTTATAACGTCTAATGTTGCCTGACTGCAACCGTATGAGCACATTCTTGACAAGAACTGATCCATCTTGTTGACATGCAGGATCCATATTTTCACGGAATAAAGGTCAGACTGTCAAGTGCTCATCTCAATACAACTGAAACCATCAGTCATTGCTCCAAGCTACATGCCGTAAATTTCCCATCGTCCAGTGACTACGTTCTTAGGTTCACGCCAGTCGATCTCTGAGTCGAGATGACGGAAAAGCAAAAGCCGATTGATGGCTGCTGTAACCTTTGCGAGACAGGGACGTGAGACAGACATGTAACAGTGCACGAGGCGCATATCGGTCGTCTCTTCGTAGGTGAACCTATCCATTCTGCTGTGTATCGCTGTAAGCGTGCCACCAACACTGCCGGGACAAAGTAATCTCACACAGAAGAGAGCTGCACTGAATACAAGCTTGAGGGCAAGGAGTTAACTTGACATTATTGTTGTAAGTGGCAAATAGCTTGACTGAATGGGAACAAGACACAGAGCACATACCTCGACATTTGCACTATTGTTCAGTTGTTTATAGTGCAGTACTGATTCAAAGATATATGGAGGCATGAAATCAAACGAAATGCAGTTACTCTGCAAGGACCCAGTAGAAATCATGGATCCATCACAATAAAATTCTCAATACGTCCCAGCGCACCGAAATTTCTCCAGTGGGTTCTGGATTCACCCTGTATACTCTACATGATCAAAAGTAGCCTTGACACCTATTACTGAACATTATGGGGTGTGTCCACCCTTTGGCTTGATAACAGCTTGATATCCTCTGGGGAGATTTTCAGTGACGTCTGTGAATATCTGTGAAGGAATAGCAGACAATTCTGCCTCATGAGTCGAAACTACGGAAAGCAGTGATGTCGGACACTGTGGTCTGGAGGGAAGTCGACGTTCTAACTCCATTGGGTTAAAGTCGGGGCTCTGGGCGGGCGTTTTATTTCAGGGATGTTATTGTCTATTACAACTACAGACACCGTTGGGAGAGCCAGTCCTGACAAAACTCTACCATCTGTTGAGCAATATGTATGAGACGGGCGAAATACCCTCAGACATCAAAAAGAATATAATAATTCCAATCCCAAAGAAAGCAGGTGTTGACAGATCAGATGCGAAAATTACCGAACTATCAGTTTAATAAGTCACAGCTGCAAAATACTAACGCGAATCCTTTACAGACGAATGGAAAAAGTGATAGAAGCCGACCTCGGGGAAGATCAGTTTGGATTCCGTAGCAATGTTGGAACACGTGAGGCAATACTGACCCTATGACTTATCTTAGAAGAAAGATTAAGGAAAGGAAAACCTACGTTTCTAGCATTTGTAGACTTAGAGAAAGCTTTTGGCAATGTTAATTGGAATACTCTCTTTCAAATTCTGAAGGTGGCAGGGGTAAAATACAGGGAGCGAAAGGCTATTTACAATTTGTACAGAAAGCAGATGGCAGTTATAAGAGTCGAGGGGTATGAAAGGGAAGCAGTGGTTGGGAAGGGAGTGAGACAGGGTTGTAGCCTATCCCCGATGTTATTCAATCTGTATATTGAGCAAGCAATAAATGAAACAAAAGAAAAGTTCGGAGTAGGTATTAAAATCCATGGGGAAGAAATTAAAACTTTGAGGTTCGCCGATGACATTGTAATTCTGTCAGAGACAGCAAAGGACTTGGAAGAGCAGCTGAACGGAACGGACATTGTCTAGAAAGGAGGGTATATGATGAACATCAACAAAAGCAAAACGAGGATAATGGAATGTAGTCGAATTAAGTCGGGTGATGCTGAGGGAATTAGATTAGGAAATGAGACACTTAAAGTAGTAAAGGAGTTTTGCTATTTGGGGAGCAAAATAACTGATGATGGTCGAAGTAAGGAGGATATAAAATGTAGACTGGCAATGGCAAGGAAAGCGTTTCTGAAGAAGAAAAACTTGTTAACATCGAGTATAGATTTAAGTATCAGGAAGTCGTTACTGAAAGTATTTGTATGGAGTGTAGCCATGTATGGAAGTGAAACATGGACGTTAAATAGTTTAGACAAGAAGAGAATAGAAGCTTTCGAAATGTGGTGCTACAGAAGAATGCTGAAGATTAGATGGGTTGATCACATAACTAATGAGGAGGTATTGAATATAATTGGAGAGAAGAGGAGTTTGTGGCACAACTTGACTAGAAGAAGGGATCAGTTGGTAGGACAAGTTCTGAGACATCGAGGGATCAGCAATTTAATACTGGAGGGCAGCGTGGATGGTAAAAATCGTAGAGGGAGACCAAGAGATGATTACACTAAGCAAATTCAGAAGGATGTAGGCTGCAGTAGGTACTGGGAGATGAAGAAGCTTGCACAGGATAGAGTAGCATGGAGAGCTGCATCAAACCAGTCTCAGGACTGAAGACTACAACAACATTGTCCACAGACGCTATTTTACGATAGGATGCATTGTCACGCTGCCAATAGCAATCATGTTGTTGAAACCCCTCTTTTGTTTCCGTCCCCCTGCATGACCACCATTGTAATGCTGCTGATGATCAGTTTTAGTTTCATTGGAATATCACTTTCATATGTTTCCACTACAGTCATGTTAGGTTGGCAGTACAATTAGACATCGTATGTATTATTCTTAATTTGTGTGTCTGTTAAAATTCTTAAGTTAGAATTAGTACTAATTGTTAGCAACTTTCTGAGCGTTATCGGACTGACAAAGCTTCGCTAAAAAGGACGCGTCGGGAAAAGACATAATGGCTGCAATCATGTCATCATCTTTCTGTTATTTATAGGGTAGTCACAGCAGAATTGTAAAGTATGTCATATTACCGTATACAGTATAATGCTATCTTTCACCAACAACTAAACCATAAGCTATGCCTGTTCAAAAGACGTCATCATCTTTCTTTTGTTGATAGGGTAGTCATAGCAGAATTGTCAAGTGTGTCATATTGCCGCATGCAGTATAATGCTATCTTTCACCAACAACTAAATCATAAGCTATGCCTGTTCAAAAGAAACATATTTAGTAGCTGCATTCGTCATTTTTATATGGTACTCCAAGAAGTCACTGATACAGTTCGCCATATGATGTGAGAACAACTTTTACTCTGAAGTACACAGTCTATGGCTACTTCCTCTCGTAGTTGGATGTCACTCTCTACAGCGTTGTTTACCAGACGTTTACTGTCTACTCCGATGTAATTATCAGATCTGACAATGTATCTAGAACGAGTTATGCAGAAACTGGTCCAGAATGCTGATGTATTACGGCCCCAAAACATGTGAATGCCCTTAATGTGAAAATGATGTAAATGAGAAAGCTTTAAGACTTCTTTATTATTTCTTTGATTATAAAATGTGTAGATTAATAAATTTTTAAGATCACAGCCATATATTATTATTGTCAAAGTAAGAACAAGAAACACACATTCATCATTTGTGTCTCTCTTACTTTATTCAGTTATTTAATCTTGGGTTAACAAGATACTGTTTTTTATTATTTTCGCCGCTTAAAGTATTTTCGCAGTTATAGCACGTAAGAGGTGCATTATCTTGCACTGTTTACAGTAGATGATTTGGTCTTAGGATCACTGTCGCACTGTTCCTGACAGTCCTTTACCAACGAGAGAGTATAGAATGTTTCAACTATTCTTTTTGTAGTCAGTAGTGTGGAAGTGTACTTATATGTGTACATGTGTCGCAACGAGTCCTTCTGACGGTATTCAGATTGTTCGGAAACCCTCGTTACAAACTTCTAGGTACTGTAGAGGGGAGTAAGTACATAAGCATTTTGAATAGGAAGCCATGTACGGAAATGTACCGTTTCCGTACTACAGCCTTTGTCCGCCCCGATAGCTGAATGGTTAGCGTGACAGACCGCCTTCCTAAGGGGCCCGGGTTCGATTCCCGGCTGGATTGGGGACTTTCTACGTTCGGGGACTGGGTGTTGTGTTGTCTTCATCGCCATTTCATCCCCATTTGGCACCCAGGTCGCCCAATGTGGCGTCGAATGTAATAAGACCTGCACCAAGGCGATCTGACGTGCCCCGTAAGGGGCCTTTCAAAACGTGTTTGCTAGGTAAGTAGGCTGTGTGGCAGGGGTGGTTATGTAGGATCGACTGCTGCCATTTGACACCTATTCTACCTCTCTGAGCTTGTGCAATCCTCATTCACTTGTCCGTGAATGTTAGAGCAATATAGTTGAATACAAACTACAGAATTAAGAAAAAGGTTGTTGGAAGATCTCCTAAATTCATATGCTCTGAAGCAGACTGTTTTTTCCAACCAGGGTGCGGGGGACGAGTAGTGCAACCATAGACAATATTTTTATTCATTCTTCATCACTAGACGCACAAATTTTGACAGTAAAAGCTTTTTGCACACAAATAAATGCCATATATAATTACAAACTACACTGAAGAGCCAAAGAAACTGATACACCTGCCTAATATCGTGTAGGGCCCCCGGGAGCACGCAGAAGTGCCGCACCACGACATGGGATGGACTCAACTAATACCTGAAGTAGTGTTAAGGGGAATTGACGCCATGAATCCTGCAGAGCTGTCCATAAATCCGTAAAAGTACGTTGCAAGGAATCCCAGATATGCTCAATAATATTTGTGTCTGGGAAGTTTGCTGACCAGCGGAAGTATTTAAACTCAGAAGAGCGCTCCTGGAGCCACTCTGTAGCAAATTTGGACGTGTGGGGAGTCGCGTTGTCCTGCTGGAATTGCCCAAGTCCGTCGGGATGCACAACGGACATGAATGGATGCAGGTGATCAGACAGGGTGCTTACGTACGTGTCACCTGTCAGCATCGTATCTAGATGTATCAGGGGTCCCACATCACTCCAACTGAAACCGCCCCACACCATTTCAGACCCTCCACCAGATTGAACAGTCCTCTGCTGACATGCAGGGTCCATGGATTCATTCGGTTGTCTCCATACTCGTATCGTATGGTATGGTATGGAACAGGGGACCTAGAAACGACGGAGAGGCTTCGTCCCCGCCGTTGCCCGCAGTGGTACACAGGGATAATTGGTAAGCATAATTTATCATTTTATTTCACGTAATTTCCTATCAATTGTATAGTTCGCTTTTAGAAGCGGTTTAACAACTGAAAAGGCTAATTGTCTTTTCTCTGTGAGGTAATGGATGGATTAAATCAAAGGCTACGAATGCTAGGCATCTTTTTTGTTTTAACTAAGGCGTTTGATTGTGTTAATCTCAAAATATTACTTCAGAAGTTGGACTATTGTGGAATACGGGGAGTAGCTCACAATTGGTTCACCTCTTACTTCAATAACGGACAGCAAAATGTCATTCTCCACAGTGTTGAGAGTGGGGATGATGTGTGGTCTGAGTGAGGCACTGTCAAATGGGGGTTGCCTGCCCCAGGCATCAGTGTTGGGGCCACTCCCGTCCATGCTTGTATAAATGATATGCCCTCTAGTATTACATGTGACTCTAAAATATTTCTGTTTGCTGATGACACTAGCTACGTTGTAAAGGAAGTTGCCTGCAACGTTGGCAATTTTTCATACACTGCTGTTCATGACGTAAGTTCATAGCTTGTAGAAAATAAACTAACGCTATATCAAAGACTAAGTTTTTACAGTTGCTGACACATAATTCAACAAAACCCGACGTTTTAATTTCACAGAATGGGCATGTGATTAGCGAAACGGAACAGTTCAAATTCCTGTGTTAAGATAAATACTAATGTGTAGTGGAAACCCCACGTTCAGGATCTTGTTCAGAGATATAATGTTGCTATTTTTACTTTTCGAACGGTATCTGAGGGAAGTGATACTTCGAACGAATGTTAGTCTACTTCGCTTATTTTCATTCGTTTTTTATGTATGTTATTAAATTTTGGGGCAACTCTTCCCACTCTGAAAGGGTATTTTTGGCTCAGAAAGGGGCGGTTAGGGCAATAAGTGGTTTAAGTTCACGAACTCTTGTCGATCCCTGTTCATTAGTCTGGGTATTCTCACACGGCCTCTCAATATACATATTCTTTACTGTCGTTTCTTGTTAATAATATCAACTTATTCCCAAGAATTAGCAGTTTTCACTCAGTTAATATTAGGCAAAAATCCAGTCTGCAGTTAGATGGCGTTTCCTTGACTCCTGTACAGAGAAGCGTGCAGTATACTGCTGCATCCATTTTCAATAAGCTAGCACATGAATTCAAAAGTCTTATCAGTAATCCACACGGTTTGAAATCGGAACTGTAGAACTTTCTCATGTGTCACTCCTTCCATTCTGTCGAGGAGTTCCTTGAAAAAATTAAGCTCATTCCTGAATTATGTTGTTGATTGCGTTTACATATTGTCTGTTTTTGTGTTCATAAACATTTTACTTTATCTGTTATTACTTTTATGTTGTAATTTCATGTACTAACACTTTCCATGACCTTGGAAATTTGCTCCTCGGTTTGGTCCTACGGAACTAGACGTGTAAAGTAAAAAAAAAAAAAAAAAAAAAAAAAAATAATCCCCGACATGATCCTTCTGAATGGCAAAGATGACGGTAACGATGAGCAGTTCGTCGTCTTTATCAAGATCGTTCTCCACAACGTCCGACTCCATCGCATACCCTTCTCGTCACAATGACATTTAAGCAACGGCTTCGATGGAAATACGCACTGCAGTATCGTATTTATCCGCCGACACCGCGCAAGCGACTTTCAACTAAAATGTCTCCTCTATACGGAACACAATGGATTTACGAGTACAGATTGTATAAACATGGTTGACGACGTATGAAGGGCTTACTTCAATAGTGGTACAAGTCCATTTTTGGTCATTCTCAGATACAGAGTCCTAAAGCTATATATATATATATATATATTTTTTTTTTTTCTGGTATCTCAGCTGATGGTTTTTCAGCGCTCATTTAACTTTTGGTCTCTGTATCCCAGAATGAGCAAAAATGGACTTGTACTACTATTGAAATAAGCCCTTCATATGGAAGTTTGGGTCTGGCCGTGAATCGTCCACGGATAGTCAAATTGAAAGGTGACCACTCGCGATAAGCGGGAAATCCGCTTTCGAGTCCCAGTCCAGCACAAATTTACATTGTCTTCATTCCATTCCACAGCTGATGATTGTCCATATTCGCAGTTGCGAATATGTTCAATGTACGGACTGGAAGAGGCCCTACTGCATCACGCTAAAGTGAACGTTTGTAAGAACATGAAACGCCTACAGCCGTCCTCATGATCTTATTTATTCTGTAGCTACCAGTTTCGGCGCTTCAATGAGCCATCTTCAGGCCGCAGCTGATGCTCAAGACGGCGCACTGAAGCGCTGAAACTGGTAGCTACAGAATAAATAAGATCATAGGGACGGCTGTAGGCGTTTATGTTCTTACAGTAGTGAAGGCCGTGGTCCCCAAGACCTCCAGCCAAAAGGATAGGCATACAAAAACTTGAAGAGAACGCGTCAACGAGTACACGGGCAATTTCATAGGCTGTTAATGAGTGGAACTGTAAAGGAAGTGATGTAACGGGTGATGCCTAATCAGTTACTTATAAAAGTGGTCGCGTTATATACATGTTTTCAAATGGTTGTAGCACGGAAACGGTGCGTTTCCGGACGTGGGTTCCAGTTCAGAATAGTATCCACTCGCTCCCCTCTGCAACTGCTAGAAGTTTGCAAAGGGAATTTTTGGAACACAACGTGTATGGCGATGAGTTTGGTAAATGCAGTTTCACACAGCTCTTGTTGTAGTCAGCTGAAAATCAGTTCCCACAAACTACGTTTCTCAGATCACGATCAGCTCTTTCTTCAGAATAGTGCTCCAACCCACAAAGACGTTTTGCTGATGTGTAACTGAGATATATGATTAACGAAGTATTAGAGTATCCACCTTGATCACTAGATTTGTCCTGGAAAACGATTTGAGTCTGATAAAGATTTCACTGCACCCGTAAATAGATGTTTTTCATTCCCCCTGTAGACTGCACTTCTGTTCCAGGAGGTACATCGACGTAAAAACGAACTGCTTCGAAAAGCAAGTATTTATAACTTGGAAAACTGTCTTTAGCTGCCAGACTCAGCACGCTGTACCTTTAGAAAGTGATGTAGACTCGAGTTCTGTGTTTATACCCATTATGTCACTGAGCTTGAAGATTTATTTATTTATTTATTTATCGTATGGTAATACATATACAAAGATTACAAAACTAGTACAAGTCAACATCTAAGCACAGCTGTCCAGCATAAAATAACAGCTATTGACGGATATCAAGGTCTTATGTATTTTATAACATCACTCGTCACTGTGAGGAAATCTTCGAAAGGATCCTTGAAGGCACGTGCGAGACATGTCGATACAACAAGGGCAACTGACTATCGTCCCGCACTACAGTCACACGAGGGTGATGAAGGATTTCTTCACTTGTAGAAAGTGTCTGCGCACCGTCCACGCCAGACGTTGTGACCGAGGGGTTCAAGGCGCTTCAGTCCGGAACCGCGCTACTGCTACGGTCGCAGGTTCGAATCCTGCCTCGGGCATGGATGTGTATGATGTCCTCAGGTTAGTTATGTTTAAGTAGTTCTAAGTCTAGTGGACTGATGACCTCAGATGTTAAGTCCCATAGTGCTTAGAGCCATTTTACCCCTTTGAACGCACCGTCCACACCCCTTTCGGACGCCGTTCAAGATAGTCCAAATTGCCCAAGGCTGGTCGAATCCAGGGGGTTTCCTCTGGATGCAAGGCAGCTCTGGCATTGTGGGGAACTGTGTCCTGTCTAACGTGATCCCAAGGTATTTTGGGTGCATATTATGATGAAGTTTGCGTCCTTCAAAACAGACATCGAGGGCCCTGTGTGCCAATGTATTGGACAAATGAAAACATGAAACTTCCGTTTTATTTGAGTTTGGTTGTAACCTCAATTTTCAGAGATATTGGCTTAAGGTATGTGGATCAGAAGTTGGGATTTCTTCAATTCTTTCAAATATTTTGTGTTGGGTAGCTATTGCTCAGTCTTCTGCAATGCCAAACTTTCTGTACTGTGTTGGAGGGGCTATCGGATATACACTCCTGGAAATTGAAATAAGAACACCATGAATTCATTGTCCCAGGAAGGGGAAACTTTATTGACACATTCCTGGGGCCAGATACATCACATGATCACACTGACAGAACCACAGGCACATAGACACAGGCAACAGAGCATGCACAATGTCGGCACTAGTACAGTGTATATCCACCTTTCGCAGCAATGCAGGCTGCTATTCTCCCATGGAGACGATCGTGGAGATGCTGGATGTAGTCCTGTGGAACGGCTTGCCATGCCATTTCCACCTGGCGCCTCAGTTGGACTAGTGTTCGTGCTGGACGTGCAGACCGCGTGAGACGACGCTTCATCCAGTCCCAAACATGCTCAATGGGGGACAGATCCGGAGATCTTGCTGGCCAGGTTGTTGACTTACACCTTCTAGAGCACGTTGGGTGGCATGGGATACATGCGGACGTGCATTGTCCTGTTGGAACAGCAAGTTCCCTTGCCGGTCTAGGAATGGTAGAACGATGGGTTCGATGACGGTTTGGATGTACCGTGCACTATTCAGTGTTCCCTCGACGATCACCAGTGGTGTACGGCCAGTGTAGGAGATCGCTCCCCACACCATGATGCCGGGTGTTGGCCCTGTGTGCCTCGGTCGTATGCAGTCCTGATTGTGGCGCTCACCTGCACGGCGCCAAACACGCATACGACCATCATTGGCACCAAGGCAGAAGCGACTCTCATCGCTGAAGACGACACGTCTCCATTCGTCCCTCCATTCACGCCTGTCGCGACACCACTGGAGGCGGGCTGCACGATGTTGGGGCGTGAGCGGAAGACGGCCTAACGGTGTGCGGGACCGTAGCCCAGCTTCATGGAGACGGTTGCGAATGGTCCTTGCCGATACCCCAGGAGCAACAGTGTCCCTAATTTGCTGGGAAGTGGCGGTGCTGTCCCCTACGGCACTGCGTAGGATCCTACGGTCTTGGCGTGCATCCGTGCGTCACTGCGGTCCGGTCCCAGGTCGACGGGCACGTGCACCTTCCGCCAACCACTGGCGACAACATCGATGTACTGTGGAGACCTCACGCCCCACGTGTTGAGCAATTCGGCGGTACGTCCACCCGGCCTCCCGCATGCCCACTATACGCCCTCGCTCAAAGTCCGTCAACTGCACATACGGTTCACGTCCATGCTGTCGCGGCATGCTACCAGTGTTAAAGACTGCGGTGGAGCTCCGTATGCCACGGCAAACTGGCTGACACTGACGGCGGCGGTGCACAAATGCTGCGCAGCTAGCGCCATTCGACGGCCAACACCGCGGTTCCTGGTGTGTCCGCTGTGCCGTGCGTGTGATCATTTCTTGTACAGCCCTCTCGCAGTGTCCGGAGCAAGTACGGTGGGTCTGACACACCGGCGTCAATGTGTTCTTTTTTCCATTTCCAGGAGTGTATATAGACTAAACCAGAGAGGAGCAAGGACGGATGCCTGTGGTAAGTCATTATTCAATGCTTTTGGGCAGCTAGCGTCTTTTTCTATAGTTACACTAAATGGCCTTCCAGTTAACATGTTATCAATTAGTTTTGTTGTCCGTTTGCATTGGACAAGTTACAATAATTTATAAAGCAGTCCATGCCTCCATAGTGTCATATTCTGCACTTAGATCGACGATAGCAAACGGATGTTTTCTGCCTCATTTGGTGTCCCGTTTTAATAACTGTTGTTAAAGATAAGACTTGATCAGAGAAGCTCCGGTCTGAAAAATTACCGGACTAATCCGGTAGTATAGAATTCTTTCAAGAAACTTATAAATAGTGCTTATCTGGTGCCTTGCTGGGCTTGAGTATTGCTATCATTTTTGATTGCTTTATTTTTTACGGGACTGAACCAGACATCATAACGTCAGAGAAGAAATCCACTAGGCATCTTTTTACGTAATTCCAACAATGCAGAAGTAATTCTGGATGAATTTCATCACTTCCCGGTGCCTTTCCGGATTTTACAGTTTTAAGAGCAGCAGAAATTTCAGATACAGAGAATGTTCTTGAGAAGTGAGATTGTTTATTAGCATCCTTTTTGAGCATTGTAAGTTTGCGTCTGAAGTACTTTGTACGAGTTTCATTCCTTGGTGCTCTTGACGTGGACGTGATGCAATCCTAATAGTTGATATATGAGTTTTGTTCCTTATTTTAATATCGTTTCCATCCAGCTTCCTTCCTAATGTCCTAATGACTATGCTTTTCTACTTGATGTTTGAAAATTGAGTGACCCAACAGTCTCTGTCCACCTAATTCGTCTGGCTATATTGAGGTTATGAAGTAGAAGTAGGGTATCCACTTTTTCCGGGTACCCACTTTTTACAAATTCATCATACTGTTTCTCAGTAGTTTCATTCCAACCTCGAATGTATTGCCTCCTGTAGCCACTAGGGATGATCTTCTTTGCTGCACTTATCACAGCTCCAACGAGCCTTTCATAGTTTTTTTCCTTTTGGGGGAATCCAATGAAGACATTTGTCCAGAGTTTTAGCAAATATTTCCCACTTTGAAACTTCCTGGCAGATCAAAACTGTGTGCCGGGCCGAGACTCTAACTCGTGACCTTTGCCTTTCGCGGGCAAGTGCTCTACCAACTGAGCTACCCAAGCACGACTCACGCCCCGTCCTCACAGCTTTACTTCTGCCAGTACCTCGTCTCCTACCTTCCAAACTTTACAGAAGCTCTCCTGCAAACCTTGCAGAACTAGCACTCCTGAAAGAAAGGATATTGAGGAGACATGGCTTAGCCACAGCCTGGAAGTTGTTTCTAGAATGACATTTTCACTCTACAGTGGAGTGTGCTTTTCTGAAGTTCCATCTAGGTCGTGGAGAGGATGAAACGAGTGGTATATTTGTTCGTATTTCAATGAAGACAGCACGACGTTGGCTGTGTGGGAAGTCTTGTAATACAAACCGCGTACTTTGGAGATGCAATTTATTTTCATTAGTTGTTAGAAAGCATAGATCGGGACTATACTCCTGTCTCGAAGCTGCTGATACGAATGTTCCTTTATTCTTTGCATCAAACACCAAATATAAGCTATTATCTTCTGCAAAATTTACAACGCCTTCACTATTTCCATCACTTTCCTTATACTTCCATTGAGTATGATAGCTGTTAAAATCTTCGAGATACAAGGCGGGGTGTTGTGATACAGTTATGACCCTTGGAGGCTAAGAGATAACTAGTGGTTTGTACGAGGACTGGAACTCTAATAGTGGCAACTATTTATTTACAGCTCGTACAAGATAAATACGTGTTTCAAAGTTCTACTGACCTTCAGAATAGTCACCAGCATTGTGTATAACCCGTTTTCAGCGCTGTGGAATTTGTAGGATACTCTTAGCAGTGCCAGTTGTGTTGACAGTTCGAGTGGTGCGGTCTATTGACCGATGAATTTGTAGCAGTTCTGAAGCGAATGCCGTAAAGTGTTTTCTTCAGTTTAGAAATCGAGTTGACCTTACGAGGGCTTAAGTCAGGGTACTGCAGTAGGTGGTATAGCACTTAAGCCCTATCAGTCAAACAAATCACTAACAGCTTGCACTGTACGTGCTTGAACATTGTCCTGCAAAATTATGGTTAGGTCCTCCAGAAAGTGTCATCACTTCTGTCCCCACGCTGTTCATTTCTGGAACACAATCTGCGACCAGCTTAGAGACAGAAGTGATGACACTTTCTGCAAGAACTGACCATCATTGTGCAGGACAGTGTTCATGCACGCACAGTGCAAGCTGTTACTGATTTGTTTGACTGATGGGGCTGCTAAGTGCTATACCACCTACTGCAGTACCCTGACTTAAGCCCTCGTGAGTTCAACTTGATTTCTAAACTGAAGGAAACACTTCACGATAGCCGGCACGGTAGCTCAGCGTGTTCGGTCAGAGAGCTGTTTGGCTTCTGTAATAAAAAAACTGAGTCCAAGGATCAACAAACGAACTTACCAGGATGTCATGTGATGTCCGCAACGACCAGACACAGCTATCAATAACGAACAAAATGCAAAATGCAAAAAAAAGAAAAAAAAAGTATCCTACGACTTCCACATCACTGCCAACGGGTTATACACAATGTTGGTGACTACTTTGAAGGTCAGTAAAACTTTGAAACACGTATCTATTTTGTAAGAGCTGTAAATAAGTAGTTACCACTATTAAAGTTCCAACAGTCGTACACACAAATCATTGTTAGTTCTCTTATTTTTACTGTAACTATGTGGATTCCAGCCCCAGGCTGTGGCTAAGCCATGTCTCCGAAATATCCTTTCTTTCAGGAGTGCTAGTTCTGCAAGGTTCGCAGAAGAGCTTCTGTAAAGTTTGGAAGGTAGGAGACGAGGTACTGGCAGAAGTAAAGCTGTGAGTACGGGGCGTGAGTCGTGCTTGGGTAGCTCAGTTGGTAGAGCACTTGCCCGCGAAAGGCAAAGGTCCCGAGTTCGAGTCTCGGTCCGGCACACCGTTTTAATCTGCCAGGAAGTTTCAACTATGTGGATGTCATTGAGAAGTTGAAGTTTCGAGAGCATACCTTCACCGAGGAGTCAAGCAGTATATTGCTCCCGCCTATGTATATCTCGCGAAGAGACCATGAGGATAAAATCAGAGAGATTAGAGCCCACACAGAGGCATACCGACAATCTTTCTTTCCACGAACAATACGAGACTGGAATAGGAGGGAGAACCGATAGAGGTACTCAAGCTACCCTCATCCACACACCGTCAGGTGGCTTGCAGAGTATGGATGTAGATGTAGAAGTGCGGAGCATAGATATTCATTCTTGACTGACGATCGTACGTATGTTGCCACTCCGTAAGCACGGTAGTACGTTGCTCCTAGTAATTCAAAGCCAGGAATATTTCTTCTCTGATTTATTTGCTCTTCAGTTTGGTATGAGTTTCCTGAACAACAGCAACATCAATGTTATATTTTGATAAAATGTTCTCTAAGACTTGGCATTTTGATTTACTTTGTCTTTAATGCTGATCTGACATATAGTGACGACCGGTCCAAAGTTTATAGCAGGAGGGTCCTGAGAAGAACCATGTGAGTCCGTGTCTTGCGAAAAATTCATTTTAGCCAGGATATCTTTGATATCTTTGAGCTTATCTGGCTGCCTCTGCTTCTTGGCTTTAGATACTTGCCTTGAAATGACCGTTCTTTAGCACCACCCAGAAGACACATGTGATTTATGGAATATCACGGACGCAAAAGGTCATTGCCCCCTGAGTTTGAAGAGATTCAAATTAGTATCAGTCACATATTGATCAGTGAATTTCAAGGAAAATACAGCACAATCATATTAATATCTTGTGAAGCGTCTTTATGAGGTTTATTTGCTGTTACCTTCCTGTACAGTTATGGAGCGTCTAGTGTACTCTGCAAATAAGTGCGTTGAGTGCTTGTATAAGATAACCCTGTAATTGTCTTGTAATGGATGAGTATAAAATGAAAGGAAGGGAAAGAGTGTGAAGTTCGTTTCAGTTACACAGACAACCTTTCCAATGTCGACATGGTGGCCATCTGTCTTATAGAACGGTACTAGCATGATTCTTTTACCTCGCCTGCAGAGGATCGTCACAAAATGTTGCTATAGAAGTATCTCAGTCATGTGTCCTCGTAGTTAACCAACATATACAAGTGCACCTTATTTTCATTTATTCGTCAATCGCTCTACTGATCTGGTGCCATTCTTCTTCTGTTTCCAAAATTTCCGCCTGTCGAGTCCACCTGGTCTCGCAGTAAGCTCACGGCAGTGCTCTGTCGCGGCACTCTAGCTAACACCGCCCTCAAGGAGTCGCTCTGTGGCAGCCGCAGCTCTTGATCGCGCGGTTTTCCACTGCTGCGACCAAGTGACGCCTTGTGACAGTACATACCTGTCCGCCGCCGGTAGCTGAATGGTCAGCGTGACGGATTGTCAATCTTCTGGGCCTGGGTTCTATTCCCGGCTGGGTCGGGGAATATTCTCCGCCCAGGAACTGGGTGTTGTGCTGTCCCCATCATCATCCTATCATCCTCATCGACTGCAGGTCGCCGAAGTGGCGTCAAGTTGAAAGACCGGCGCCCGGGGTGGTCTGCCCGACGGGTGGCCGTATCACATAAATAAAATAAGTACATACCTAACAGAAAGAAACTACAGACTAGCACAAGATGAATGACACAGCTGACAGCAGAGTAATGGACTACTTGTCTACTAAGCGCATTTGAAAATGGTCGTATCGCATTTTTGACGGAGTAGTTCAGTTGCCTAGTATAAGGCTTTCTGTTTGACACCACTTCAGCTACTTGCGCGTCGATGCTGATGAGAAACGAAATGGTGAGCACAACACAAACACCAAGTTCCCTAGCGGAGGAAATAACTGAGCCGGCCCGACTCGAACTAGGGAAAACAGGATCTAGAGGTGCGGACAAGTGCACTGTGTTCCAGAAAGACAGCTGCCTGCGTGTTCCAAACATCGTAACTGCGACTATGCGTTGTAATTGCACTATGGTAGGGATTACGTCAGTTTTAAAATCATAATATCTCACTGAATAACATGGCAAAATATTCACTAATAACATGACTTTATTTAAACGGTTATGTTTTGTTTACTTTTTACAGCGATTTATACTTAACTGCGTTTCTCCCCTCCCCCCTCCCTCCCTCCCTCTCTCTCTCTCTCTCTCTCTCTCTCTCTCTCTCTCTCTCTCTCTCTTAAACACCCTCTCCTCTCTCCCGACAAACACATACACACACACACACACACACACACACACACATATATATATATATATATATATATATATATATATATATATATATGTGTATATATATATGTGTGTGTGTGTGTGTGTGTGTGTGTGTGTGTGTGTATGTGTTTGTCGGGAGAGAGAGGAGAGGGTGTTTAAGAGATATATATATATATATATATATATATATATATATATATGCGTGGAAGCAGTTTTTTTTTTTTGAAGTAAGGTTTTGAGGGAGCAGTTGAACCGGTCTCCGGTCTGGTAAACTGGGAAGCTGATTTTGTACATCTACCTCAAAATATTACACCATTTATCAGAACAATCAGTAGAAGTTGCTGGACAAGCATTTACAACATTTACAAACTACACTGACTCTATTCCCATGCGCAGTTTCTTTTTCAAAAACAATCAATAAGTGCAACAGTCTTAACAATTTCTCTTGCAACAAATTTAATAAATTTAAGCCTTGCTGGATTGAGTGAAGAAGAAGAGATATCTTCATGACACAGCTACCGGAAATAATTGCTGGAGGGACTTGCAACATCCTAGTTACATGTCCCATCATCGTAGGTAGATGTGGTACTATCATGTAGACAGCAGTCGGTCAGTAGGAATATGCCTAAGGCATAATCCCTGAGTGGTGCTTACATTTTTTATATGTCAGGTAAACTCCTGAAATTTAACAATTTCAATTTTTAAAGTCATGAATGTAAATAGCGAGTGTACAATAAGTTGTAAAAAATTAACTGCTTCTGATTTAAATAACAAAATGTCGACACCCAGGAATGAATGACATAAGCTGCCAGTGGGCACTGATTTAAATCATTGGGGAAATTATAGAAATAGGTTCCGCGTTCTTGTAAAAACACTGTTTTTTCTTTTCATCCAAACATCTTTCGGCACCTCTATGCCTTCATCAAGAGGTCTTGTTTATTGAAGACAGTAAAAAGTGAACGTACTTCAGATTGTAACTGATGTAGTAAAGTGAGGCCTAAAGAAAGATTTTGTTCGTTTTGATATATAGACACAAACGTACTCTAAGATATAATACCTGCTGGTTTGTATGCGTTAGTCAAGGAGATAGCACAACAACGTCGAACCAGCAACCCAGGCAACTACTAATGACCAGAAAGAATACGTTCGACAGTTTGGACCACAACGCCACGAACATCGTTCAAATGAAAGACAGAGAGTTTCAACGTACAAAATATCCATTATTCCATCCGGGAATGACTTTCTCACGGAAGCCTCTTGGAATCCATGTTTCTACTGTTGTCTGTCATAATTTTTCTCTGCAGCTAAAATCCATCTTAGAGTTTTTATCGACGTCTTATGAGAAGGAGCCACAATTTGCTGCCTGATAATTCCGCCGCGGTCTTTCAATGGACTTAATTACGAGTATTCGTATTCCTTATGCGCACAGAACAGGACATTGTCGATTACCTCTGAAATCTACGAGCCGTTTTCTATTCATACGGAGAGGTCAATTTAGAGTACTTTGTGCCACAGATAACACAGGTCGGAGGTGTACTGCCTGTTCCTCACAGCTGATCTGAATGTCCCACTGTCTTTAGCATCAGCTATAAGGTTTCTATTTTTCTCTTCAGCCCACTTTGCAAGTTCATCTCCGTTTTGATCATTGTTGTAATTCCACTACGTATGGTGGCTCGTAAAACTGCCTGAGACACACAGGAATTAATGACATAAGCTGCCAGTGGGCACTGATTTAAGTCAATGGGGAAATTACGGAATATAGGCTCCGCCTTTTTGCACAGACACTGTTTTTCCTTTTTATCCAAACTTCTTTTGCCACCTCTATGCCACCATCAATTGTTTTGTTTATTGAAGACAGTAGAAAGTGAACATACTTTAGATTGTAACTGATGTAGCAAAGTGAGGCCTAAAGAAAGATTTTTTCGTTTTGAATGTTAGCGTGATTTTAAATTATATGGTTTTGCAGGACCACCTGTCTGGTGTCTGCACTGATAGCTTGTCAATCAAACGATGTAAATGTGAATTTTATCAGCGAGTTAACACATCCCTTGATTTATGAAAAAGGCGATTTTGGCTTGTCAAAATGTTCTAAATGTATATTTGTTATTACTCACGTTTTCTTGTGACTGATCCTTCTTTTGCGTTCTGAGGGCACTGCACACACATATTTATGTCGTTTGTGTCACTTCGTTTTTTATAAACGCCTTTTTACTTCTCAAAGCACGGTGAGCACCATGTTGCTGTGTTTCCTAGCCCCGCCCACGTTCATTGCTCACTGAGAGAGTTTGGCGCTGAATTACAGTTTTGTTTGCCTTCTGCTTTTGCCTTCTTTATGTGGAAGTTCTCTTCTCTTGACAGTTTGTGGTATAAGCTGTGACTGGATTTCAGTATTTTTAAATCTGTCGCTGTTGTAGTGGGGTGGTGGTTATAGGCTATTAGATGGTCAGAAAATGTGCTGTGGATGCATTTGCTTTATAGGGCTCAGAGGGAGTACCTTGTTTTAAGCTTACTTCATGTTTATCCTATGGACATTGATTGACAAATGTTGCTTGTGAGTTGATATATTGAATTTATTTGTGGGTGTCCCCTGTGTTCTGAGTTTTTTCTGTGTTGAGTTGTCTGTCCTTTATCCTATTTGAAGTCCCTGTTTCTTCAGTCTGTTGCCTATTCTGTGGACAGTATTGTTACTGAAGGTGAGTATGTGCCAAGTTGTTTTGTGTGTGTGTTGTTGTACTTTTGTGTCTTGCTTGTGGTCATTGTTTGTATGTTGTGCTGATATGTTGATCTGTATTTTATAAGGTTTTTTGTGTGTGTTATGCGTTCGTACCTTTAATGTTTACAAAGTTGTTTGTTTAATTTCTCTATCATATGGCGCTTGTAACCATTTCCCTCTGCTATCTGTTATATTGTGTTTAGCTCATGTGTGTACCGAGAAAGTGGCGCAGTGGTTAGCACACTGGACTCTCACTCGAGACGACGGCCGGTCAAACCCGTGTCCGGCTATCCTGAGGTTTTCCGTGATTTCCGTAAATCGCTGCAGGCAAATGCTGGGATGGTTCCTTTGAAAGGCCACGGTCAATTTCCCTCACCACCCTTCCCTAATCCGAGCTTGTGCTCCGTCTCTAATGACCTCGTTATCGACGGGACGTTAAACACTAATCTCCTCCTCCTTCTGTGTGTAATTCTCTTTGCTTAGGGTTGTTCTGTTCAGTCTGTGGAGCATCAATTTGAAGCTTGCTTGCTTGTGTGCCACTGGGTGATTCTACAGATTGTTAATGGTGATGCTTGTGACTGTCGGTTTCCTGAATATTGTGAAGTCATTGGTGTTGTTCGTTTTTCGTATGTTGAGGCCCAGAAAATTTAGTGTGTTGGTTGTTTGTGTTTCTAACATGAAGTGAATTTTTGGGTGTAAGATTTTTATCTCATTGTGTAGATGTTCTGTTTGTGTGTGTGTGTGTGTGTGTGTGTGTGTGTGTGTTTCGTCAGTCAGGCGTATTATGTTATCGACATAACGGTAACAGTGTCTCCGAAAAAACAGGTCCCACACATAAAATCACTAAATACACTCCAGAATGGCTGAGTGTTGGAAAGACTTCTTCAGGGCTCTGTACTTAAGGAAATTTGTATACATTAGTTGTTCACACCTCTCCAAATTTTATGATGATGTTATGGACGTCGTTTTCAGTGCTAGTACTCCCTAAGTGTTTATCTACTACGTGATTTCTTATACAAGTATGATATCCATAAATATGATGAAACATGGCTTCTAGTACTGCATGTATTGGGTTGGTTCCAACTATAAGGTCACAGCAGACAAATTGCCCAATCTTGTCAAACTATATTCATTAATATGTGAATTCCTGTTGTAAGTAGGCCGTTTATATTTTTATATTGGTAACGCCACGTAGCGCTCTGTATGAAAATCACTGGCTGTGCTCTCGCTTCCCACGCCCGGGTTCCCGGGTTCGATTCCCGGCGGGGTCAGGGATTTTCTCTGCCTCGTGATGGCTGGGTGTTGTGTGCTGTCCTTAGGTTAGTTAGGTTTAAGTAGTTCTAAGTTCTAGGGGACTGATGACCATAGATGTTAAGTCCCATAGTGCTCAGAGCCATTTGAACTGGCTGTGCTGTGTGCAGTCTGTGGCTGGTTGGCATTATTGTAATATTCGCTATTGTAGTGTTGGGCAGCTGGATGTGAACAGTACGTAGTTGGAGGTGAGCCGCCAGCAGTGGTGGATGTGGGGAGTGAGATAGCGGAGTTTTGAGAGCGGATGACCTGGTCCTGTGTCCGCCAGAAAGAGTAAATTTGTAAGACTGGATGTCATGAACTGATATACACATATTATGACTTTTGAACACTATTAAGGTAAATACACTGTTTTTTCTTTATCAAAATCTTTCATTTGCTAACTATGCCTATCAGTAGTTAGTGCCTTCAGTAGTTAGAATCTATTATTTAGCTGGCAGTAGTGGCGCTCGCTGTATTGCAGTGGTTCGAGTAACGAAGATTTTTGTGAGGTAAGTGATTCATGAAAGGTATAGGTTAATGTTAGTCATGGCCATTCTTTAGTAGGGATTTTTGAAAGTCGGATAGCGTTGCGCTAAAAATATTGTGTGTCAGTTTAGTGATGATCAGAATAAGTAAAGAGGGAAATGTCTGAGTACATTCAGTATTGCTCAGCTGATTGAAAATCAAATAACGTAAGGGGTTTATCAGCACAGTAATTCACTAATTTTTCTAAGGGGACGTTTCACTGTAAATTAAGTTATTTTTGTTGTTCTTAAATTTTAATACCATGACATGTCCACCCCAATAGCAGAGTGGTCAGCGTGACGGATTGCCGTCCTACAGTCCCGGGATCGATTCCCGGCTGGGTCGGGGATTTTCTCCGCTCAGGGACTGGTTGTTGTGCTGTGCCGGCCGGAGCGGCCGAGCTGTTCTAGGCGCTACAGTCCCAAACCGCGCGACCGCTACGGTCGCAGGTTCGAATCCTGCCTCAGGCATGGATGTGTGTGATGTCCTTAGGTTAGTTAGGTTTAAGTAGTTCTAGGGGACTGATGACCGCAGCGGTAAAGTCCCATAGTGCTCAGAGCCATTTGAACCATTTTTTCGTTGTGCTGTCTTCATCATCATTTCATCCCCATCCGGCGCGCGGGTCGCCCATTGTGGCATCGAATGTAACAAGACCTGAACAAAGGCGACCGGACCTGTCTCGCAAGGGGCCTCCCGAACAATGACGCCAAACGCTCATTTCCATTTCCAATTCCATGACGTGCCTAATGAACTCGCAAAGGTGATCCACGGATGTACAAAACAACAGCAGCAGCTACTACCGTTACTGCTACTACTACTACTACTACTACTACTGCCAACGCTACCAACGACCCCCCTCCACACCAACACCCCCCCCCCCTCCCCCCTTGCGCTCACTGTTTTTTGTCGCTATTCGCGTGCGTCTCTGGAATGGCAGCTACATCAATGTTGCTGTCGAGAAGATTTTTTTTGTATGTGTTTACGTTTTGATCTACTCAGTCTGTCTCTATTTAGCTGACAAATGTGAAGACTGGGGTCTGATGTTTCTAGTTTCATGATTTTGACAAGGACCGTTCTGTGGCTCTAGTGTCGTGGTTCCCATCCTGTCAGTAATTCCCCCTGAGGGGTAAAATGAAATTTTCTGAGGGGTAAAAACTATATTATGTTTCTGTCAGTTATTTTCAAATGATCATTGCTATTACCACCGTTTTGTAAGACTCTAATTCTGGTTATATAAATTATCAATAATTACTTTTTCTCAGTTACTAGCATTAATGTAGTAGAGGTTACAGATTCTTCACATAGCCCCCCCCCCCCTACTACATACATAGCTTGTGCTTTGTCCCAAACATCGCTGATGATAAAAGTGAGACGTATACGTAGCAAATGTTAACTATCTCAAGGAAACGTCATCTCCAAGTTGTAGTAGTACCTGCAATACTCGAGAAATTGCTTCATTATTCGCTTCGAAACAGGTAAATGAATTAATTAACAGCACAACACACCAGTAACTACACAAGGGTTGCTATAGTACTGTGCACAGTTGTATTATTATTATTACCGTTATTATTATTATTATTATTATTATTATTATTAAAGTGCAGCAATCAAGTGATTTCTAAACAGTCATTACAGTGCACACAACTGAACTTGTTAGATTTTAAGTGGGCTTGCAGTGTCCAGGTCTTGCAAGTGCTGCAACGGAGTATGTTTTGTAACAAGTGTCCACCCTCAAGTTAGCTTTCTTATCTGAGAACGAATTGTGGGTATCACTTGCGATTCACGACGAATTCCTACTCATTCATTCTAAAACACACACAAAAACTAAATATCATTCATATTTCATCAGTTTTAAAAATAAAAGAGTTTCAATAAAAGTCTTTCATTCTACAGTTTAGTTAGGAGCTAAAGTTGGTGATAATGTTGGGGAGGGGGGGGGGGAGCAACAGACAGCAAGGGGGGGGGGAATAGCTAATGTTTTATTGCACTCAGGGGTAATGACCTAAGAGAGGTTGGGAACCACTGCTCTAGTGTATCCATGAGCGTAGTAGCCGGGAGACCTCGGTGATATGATAGGGCTGTGAGCTCATTTAGAGTCACCCAGTACGCACCACGTGCAGGTGAGCTAGACTTACACCCAGATAAAATGGATTGTTTTGGAGAAGCCAAACTCGAGAAACATTTTTGGGTTCTAAAGAAGCACAGGAACATATGAGGCAGTGTTGTCCCTAAGACATGCCGAATTTCTTAAGCTAGAAGGGATGAAGTAAAGGAAGGGCAAATTTAACTACAAATTGTGTAGAAATCAGACTACAGTTATAAGGATCAAAGTCATGAAAAGAAAGTTGTAGTTGAAAAGGGAATGAGACAAGACTGTTGCTTATTCCAGCCGTTATTCAGCCTGTACACTGAGCAAGCCTAAAGGAAACCGAAGAGAAATTTGAAAAGTCAGTTAAAGTTCAGAGAAATGAAATATAAACTTCGATGTTTGCTGACGACGTTGTAATTTTGTCAGAGACGGCAAAGGACTTGAAAGAGCAGCTGAATGAAATGGATTGCGTCTTGAAATGAGAATGTAATTTTAACATCAATAACAGTCAAACTAGGCTAACGAAATGTTGTCGAAATAAATCAAGCGATGCTGAAGGAACTAGATCAGAAAATGAGACACTAAAAGAGCAAATGAAATTTAGGTATTTGGGCAACGAAATAGCTGATGTTGACAGAAGAAGTAAAGAAATAATAGGTAGAAATCATTTCTGAGGAAGAGAAATTTGTTAACACTGAATACAAATTCAGATATTAAGAAAGCACTTTAGGCGATATTTTTCCGGAGTATAGGCTTGTACATAAGTGAAACGTGGACATTATAGTTCGGAGATGAAGATAAATGTGGTACTACAACGAATTTGGAAATTTGTGGTAAGGACTATGGGGCCAAACTGCTGAGGCCATCGGTCCCGAGGCTTACGCACTGCTTAATCTAATTTAAACTAACTTACGCTAAGCACAACACACACACCCATGCCCGAAGGATGACTCGAACTTCCGATGGGAGATGGGGGGGGAGGGGGGGGGGGTAATCCGCGCGACCCGTGACAAGACGCCCTAGACAGCACGGCTACCCCGCGCGGCCTTTGGGTTGATAATGGAACTAATGAGGGGAACCGAATCGAAATGGGGTAAAATAAATTTATGAAACACCATAGCTAAAAGGAGGAATCGCTTGATAGGCCATATAATGACGCAAGACGCTACGATGTTTTCATAATGGAAGGAAGTGTGCCGGCCTCGGTGGTCTAGCGGTTCTAGGCGCTAAGTCCGGAACCGCGCGACTGCTACAGTCGCAGGTTCGAATCCTGCCTCGGGCATGGATGTGTGTGATGCCCTTAGGTTAGTTAGGTTTAAGTAGTTCTAAGTTCTAGGGGACTGATGACCACAGATGTTAAGTCCCATAGTGCTCAGAGCCATTTGAACCATTTTTGAAGGAAGTGTGGTGTTTGGTTACAATAAGCAGGTCCAAGTGGATGTCGGTCGCAGTAGATTAGCAGAAATGAAGAGGCTTATACAGGCTACGCAACAGTGTAGAGCACATCAAACCAGTCTTCAGACTGACGACCGCAACAACAACATATTTGCCAAAAACGAATTAAAAATCCATATTTTGTGAGGTCTACGGCTTATTGCATTCTGATCTTCCTTCCTTTTTCCTCCTCTTACTGTTCTTACTTCACTGAGTACATCAGATCCTACAAGGAAAACTTGACTTGTAGTTTTTAATAACTGCGTGCGTTAAGGCTATACAACCGTGTGGTACAACCACGGGTCGGCGATGTGATGAGGCGGCAGGCACTTGTCGCTCAGATGTCGCCAGCTGTCACGGGCGGCGCCACCGCCGCCGGCACAGCCGGCCGCAGACAGAAGACGAGCGGCGCGCGCGCTCGTCCCGTCCGCAGTGGCGGAAGAGCGACGAGGCGGAGCTTTCGCCACTCATTTGTCACCGAGATGACAGGTGGTGGGGAGGTGGGCGGAGCCGCGCGCCCGCGGCCACCAATGCGGGCCGCTATTACTCGCCCGCTTTGGACGCTCGCCAATTTATTATGCAGTGGCAATAAGTTTTTGCTCCGTAATGGCTTGATTGCGTCCTGTGCATGGCCGCAAGAAACGGGCCGCGACCGATAAGAACTGTGGAATACCTCGCGCCTCCCGGTTGGTGACAGGTGCCTAACGCCATTTCTCCTTCAGCCCCCCTCCCACCCACTCAGCCCTGCTGGCGCGTGTCATTACGTGGGAGAGCTGATTTACAACCCTGTGGCGACGTTCGGGATCAGACGATACGGGAATTTATGTCGACGTCTATGAAGACATCATTTAGAGGCCATCTGATATCAGACACCTGTTTGGGGAGCCTCGCCTCGGGATATTTCCGTCAGCAGGTGGCTTCAGAATGCCCCTGAGCGTGCCACTAAACACAAATAATCACCTCCATACGAACGTTAACGTCGGCGTCAATCACATATTTCGGGCGACGTCTTTCTCTCTGTCGTCATGTCTGTTCACCTTGGCAACCAAATCGCTAGGTTCTCCATCTTGCAATCAGTAATGTGTGCTTCGATATGTTAAGCACTTTTTTGTCGCAATTGGGAGTTTCTTCTTTATATGACAGCTGAAAGCATGAAATTCTGATCACCTATTACAGTAACCCCCAGACATTTCCGACCTAACTCTTTACTGGAGAGTTTATAACTGGTCTGTGGTAATAGATTTTTGTCTGAGATATATTTTGGTCTTAGATTTTTTCCGAGGTAGTAGCTAAGTAAGACGCGTCTTGACGTACAAGTACCTCTAATTGAAGCTGTTAGCGTGACAAAACATAGCCTTTTAATAATAACACAAGATTGTATATCGTATTCTCTCTCGCTGAACTTCATAAAAATTGTTATTGCAGTTACAAAGAAAGTAGCAGCTTTACTTCTTCAGAGCTATAAAAAATAAGGGCCAATAGCTGAGGGAAGGTAGAACTCATGATGTTCGCATTTCTTTAGCTACCGCTTGTATTTAATTAATAAGGATTTCTTATTTTGCGAAAAAATAAATTGACCAATATTGCTGAAGTAACAGGCCAAAGTTTTCCTCATCGGACCATCAAAGTATTTGAGTAATACCCTCATAACGGAATAGAATTTTCGTCTCATTATCCTACCTAAAACTCACTTAGGGCACAACTTTTAATGGCATACGCAGTTCGGTAAAAAACGAAGCTTAGGCGTAAAATGGAACAGTATTAAATTTCAGTGAAACAAGCAAGAGCAGTAATTCTGTATATGCGAATAACGCGCAGAAAGTGCAGAAACCAGCGAATACATTTCAGTAGACGTGATGCCAAGAACTTTTTTTCCATAGCTGTGATGGCCAAGATCAGATGCTGAAGTTTCTAGTGTTTTTTAGAGTTATCAGAATGATGTGACGGTCTCGTACGATTCAGGTATGTAACGGATATTAAATAATTTGAAACTTTATGCGAGTTATTGAAATTAAATATGTAATTACGACAGCAAAAATGCTGCCAAGTGACTTGGTTTTATTCATTACAGTTGCTTCGTCAGATGATCTACAGAAAATGGTACATAATTTTGGTACAATATTTCTAACATTATAGATAAGTCTTAACTAGAAAACGATATTATAAAATTTGTTACATGTGTCAGATGGTCTGACATCCATACGTTATCCTGGTTCTGTAGCTGTCTCTTTGTTTTAATTGCACTCGATTACTGTTCTTGAAATAATAACGGTCGGTTATACAGGATGTTAGCAGTCATATGATATGATTTTCTGATTTACTTCTTTTTCTTTAAAGCAACAGTTATGTGACAACTTATTTGACAGATGTCTCGGCGATATTATATGGTTACAATCAGTGTTGTTTTTCGTGTTGTAATTTCGGTAATCTTCGATAGTGGTATGGTTTCTGGTCTTGTGTAATCTCTGGTCGTTTCGTAATATTCTGTGTCCTTGTATGTTTTCTTGATTGATAATTTCAATATAGTTTTCGAGTAGCCTGTGTTTTTGTGTTTTAGGTCTATTTGTTCCTTAATTATCTATAGTAACGAATAAAACGATCTGACTTAGCAGCGTTTTTGGAATCATAATTACCTAACGTCCTTAACAGACATATAGGCTACAGCGCAGCGGGGCTAAAAGTGTGCAATCTGAAATTAAATAATATCTGTTAAGGCGTTATACGGTAAAATGACGAAGTGGTTAAATTGTCCAATCGAATACATTAATTACTTAGTTAATTTAAATATTAATTTAAATGATGTAGGAGCCTGCTCAGGAAAATTGTTACACTCAACGAATTAATGATGTCTGTGGACCCAAGTGAAATGGAACAATCTGAAAATACCAGTTTTTTTCGTCAATCTTTTGCGCCCCGCCGTTATGAATTCCTCTCCTGTGCAGACCTTTTCATCTCAGAGTAGTAATTGCAACGTACGTTCTCAATTATTTGTAGACTGTATTCCAGTCTAAGTCTTCTCCTATAGTCTTCGCCCTAGTACCTTAGAATTTATACCCAGATGTCTCCACACATATCCTATGATCATGTCCATTTTTCTTGTCTGTGTTTTCCATGTGTTCGTTTCTTCGCCGATTCTGTGGAGAAATTCCTCATTTCTTTACCAGTCCTAATTTTCAACATGCTTTTATAATCACAAACTTCTCGATTCTCTTTTTTCCCATTTCTAAACAGTCCGTGATTTACTCCCATTCAATGTTGTGCTCCAGACCCATGTTCCTCGAAGACGGATGTTTGATATTCGTAGGCTACGCTTCTTTTGGCCACGAATGACCTCTTTGCCTGTGATAGTCCGCTTGTTATGTCTACCTACCTTCGTCTGTGTTATTTCGCTTCTAGGGTAACAGAATTTCTTCACTTCTTTTATTTTCTGGTCATCAATTTTGATGTCAAATTTATCGCTAATTTCTTTTCTGCTACTCCAGATCACTTTCGTCTTTCTTCGGTTCAGACTCAATCCATATTGTGCATATTCTGTACTCATAAGAGTGTCTATCCATTCACTTTCACTGAAGATAGCAATGTCATCAGCGAATCTTATCGTTGATAGCGTTTCATACTGAACTTCGAGCCCATTCGTCACCACTTTTTGTTTATTTATTTATTCATTTATTTTAATAGCTCGATGTGTAGATTGAATAGAAGGGTGAGAATGGCTGTATTCTGATCTTACACCCTTTACACCTTTTTTAATCAGAGCATTTCTTGTACATATTGCATATCGTCCGTCTTCCTCTACAGCATACTCCTATTTAGAACATCAGGCAGCATTTTACATTGGCGAACGCCTTTTATAGGTCAACAAATCCTACAGAAGTGTCTTGATTTTTCTTAAATATTGCTTCCATTATTAATCACAACATCTGATCTGCCTCTCTGTTGATTTTGTTTTCCGACAGAAGAACTAGTCTTCATTTAATAGACACTCACTATCCTTGTATTTCATTTTTCATTCTTGTGTACTGGTTCATACTATTGCTGTGGAAATTGAGATAAAACGTTTCCATGTGTGTCTCAGAGTAGTAGGCAACATGAGGATGTTGAATGATTACGATAGCTGCGGCAGATAATGTCTACGTTTCTGTGTCCCTCGTTAAGGGGAGACGGAAGGCAATTTTTATCCCTATTCTGCAAATGATATTTTACCCTTCGAATAGGTACACTTTTCAAAAGAACTATAAGTGATAAAAAATGAAATTTTTACTGCATATGTATAAGATGTATGCCTCAATTTACAAGTAAAATGAACACAATATCACTTATGGTTTTGAAGAAAAAATATTTTATTCTTTAACTAGTAAAATTTAACTTTTTTTGTACATTAATTACTATAAAACAGTTTCTGATTGGTGGTTCTCAGTTTACTTGTAATAACTTATTACCATCTGCTGTACAAACTGATCAAATTTCATGTTTCTAACCCCATTAGTTTATCAAATAACGGCACCTGAAAGTAAAAAAAAAAGTAGTTTTAAGAAAAATCCATTTAAAAAAAATGTAGTTTTAAGAAAAATCCATTTAAAGTTTAATATTGCGATTCTAGTATAGTTATTGATGAGAATTACCACTAATATTTTCCTGCACCATACTGAGCATCATCTGAATCACACTGATCTTCTTTTCTACTCTTGGTCCCTCTTCTTTTCTGTCTGGCTTCTTTTGTGCATTTTAAATTAGCAATATCTGCTTTGCGGATTCTCTCTTTATCTATTTGCACCAAGGGTTTTACAGTATTTCTACTACATTTTATACCGAATAATTCCAAATCATCCAGTTTTCTAATTACACCATCATTGAAGCATAAAATAGCATCATAAACGCCAAATTTGAGGGTTGTAAGCTGAACAAATACAGTTTTAGGTAACCGGTTCCAAATGACAGAATTCACATATTCATTTAAATTTTGAGTTTTGCCATGAAGACGTTTCTTCAACAAGGTATCTTTACAAAGGTCTGTAAATATGGGTTTAATTCCATTACTTACTGATGCAGATAAAGAATGTTTGTGGTCATATCTGGCACTTCTCCTGTATTTTCACCTAGTGTCAGGATCATTCAGACAAAGACCGTGCACTGGACTTTCATTTGTGGAAAGCTTATGGAAAAAGATAGCCGACACAGCCTTTTTCGTGTTTTCTAAATTCCCTACATTTTTTTCTTATGGCCAAGCCATAATAATTCTGTAATCCATCTATTTCAACATTTGTCAGATGACCTTTACCACCTATCTTCTTACCATCTTCCAACACTATTTTTGACTTTTCTTTCAATAATCTTCTCATCCTGGACCCCATTCTCTTCTGGACATGCCCAATGCACTCTAATGTAGAAATTGTGACACTAGGACCATAGGGTTGTTCTACACATACCCGGTCATAAGCCTTGCTGTTACTGTCCCCTAAATACTGTTTGTATCTGACACCTCTGTTTGCCAATGAACGATTAAAAATCCTGAGAACTCCTGCTACTTCCATCCCACCACTGTGACCAGTATAATTCATCTGATAGTTATGTTCATGCTATTTCTCAGTTCCACTGCCACAACTTTTACAGTGCTTGTTTAGAATCTCCACGTCAGTTATCTTGCCAGTATCAAATGATGTAGCTGTCACGACACCATTTAGTGAAATGTGTCCACGTTTCTGCGAGCTGCCATCAAAACATGCACAAATATCACCTTTCACTGTCATCACTTTCCTTGAGTGCTTCTTCAGCTGCTTCCTTAATTGAGAAGTTACAAACTTCAGCAACAGCAGTACCAATAGCATTATTCTAAGTCATAAATTTTTCTGAAGGATTGGGAATGTCAAGTAATGCACATAAGAGTTTGCCTGCCTCCATCCCTTTACCAGTAGATCTGAGACCATAAACTAGCCTTATGTTGTTCTCATATAAACTATTATTTTCCATTTTTGATGTCATTGTTGTAGCAACTGCTCCACATTTTGCACAACTCAATGTCACGTTTGACACAATCGCTTTACGAAGGGACTGACTCTCATCCAAACATACGTTACCACCAAATATTCTGCGAACAGTATTTTTGGAAATGAAATCACAGGGCATTCTAAGGCTCACCATAATGTTTCCAAACGAACGTTCATCTCCACAAGCAGATTGGGAGGAAATGCCTTGAAGACACTGCAGTTTCTTTCTCGATGAGCTGATTTTCATTATGTCTAACATTCTTGGGTCCTTTGACCAACTAACCACATTTACCATTACGTATTTATTTCCTCTGAATTTTAATTTAGGAGAAAATTTCTTTATACGCGACATTTTTATGAAAAAACGCGGAACCAAAGAAAATGCAAACCAACACGTACTTCACTCACAACAAACTTCACTAAGTACAGCCATTAACACTCGAAAACAATAACAAACACGATAGGAAAAACGAGCATCGATGGTAGATGCAGGGTAGGAAACATTGAAGCGATAGAAGAATAGAAGCATGAAATAATATACAAGGATTAAAAGACTGCTGTGCATTATCAATGCAAGACGCACAAAGGAAGGCGTGGCATTTAAAAGCCAGATTGCACGGAGCGTCAGGAAAATCATCATATCTCACGAAAAAATTCCAGACATTTCAAATATGCAAAAATCTAAAAATCGAATGTTTGAAGCCCACTTGCCTTCCGTCTCCCCTTAAGCTGTCAAAAGGTCTGATTCTTCAGTTTTAGAGTTTTATGGTATACCGTTAGAGTGACTTCGTTGATGAATAGCAACCGCTGAGTTGCAGATGCAAATTGTGTGTGTGTGTGTGTGTGTGTGTGAGAGAGAGAGAGAGAGAGAGAGAGAGAGAGAGAGAGAGAAAGAGAGAGATGGTCGTAAGACTATATTAACCTGAACGACTCTTCACTTTATCTTTCCCTTTCTTCAGTCCTCTTTTGTTTTGCATTTCGAGTCCTTGGTGTGCGTTACATAATTGTCATGCGCACTGCTTGCTTTCCTAAAGTTTTCCAGACATTTAGCACTAGCTGTTACCCGCTGCTTTGCTCGCATATCACTAGTTTTGTTATGGTGACTCATGCTGAATAAGCAAGCCAGCAATTTCACGAGACGTCCATGTTTATAATGGTGTAGAGACGTATATGTAAAAAAATGTATGCATTGCCGGCACGTGGGTACATAATGGATGTGTTTGTCATTTCGCTGTATGTCTAATCTCAAAGCATGTACTATATTCTCTAATTATATTTGAAAATGCCTCGATTCATCACATTTTCGGAGAAGTAGAGTTTTTGGGCTTCATCTGGCTCACTTAGTTTTGGATGTGAGATTTTGCCAGCAGAACAAAACATCCCAACCATTTCCCCTTCCATTTTAATGAGTTACGGTACTTAAACTATTGATCTATTCCCCGATGATGACTAACTTACGATTACCATAGTCAGTTAATAGATCATAATCAGCCTCACCAAAAGCTTCCCACATTCCGCATGTAAAGGAACGACTCTCTGTTTGCCTTAGAGCCTATAAATGACGCCGTCTTGAAAGCTGCAAGAGATGCATGAGGCTCAGCGTCCAAAGAGCGGGGGGATTGTGACTGTTCTAATGCCTCTGTAGCTCTTAAGGCCTCCTAACGTTCCGCATTCCAGTTCCGGCGGAAATGATACTTTACTGAGGATCGAGTAACTTCCGCAGCTTCAGCTGTCTTAGAACTATGCACTAAATCAGGCTTACTTTTGCGAGGCTTATAGTAATAATTTTAAATATCGTTCTCGGGCTTGCGGTCCGATTTTATAGTATCTCCACTGGAACTTTCCAGCTATGCCAGGTGGTGTAGGAACTTAATATCATAAACCACGGGCACAATAACGTTGGTTTTCAATATCACAGAATAATTTATAGACACTAATAGTCGCCGACTGTCGCGCCAGAGCTGACTGCATGCCCCTCACGTACGCCATATTTAAAAAATTAATAATACTCAAAAAGAGACAACTTTGTAAAACAGGTTATGGTTTTCGTCATGGTTGAAGGTAACTCACTCCCAAATATCGTTGGAATCGTTTCTGTGGTAGATTCTTGGAACCGTAACAGAGTGAGTTATTTCCACAGTTAATAATACTGGTATTAGCATGAAAATATGAATTAAATACGTTGAGAATTGAATAAGCACTGTATTGATTGTACTGAATCATAGTACATAGAACATATCACAAATATGATAAAGTACCAAAGTGAAAGAGTAAATAGCTTTTTCAAAGAGTTGAGGCTACCTCTAATGCACCATCAGCAGCCTATGCACGACCCGTTGTAACCCGGGTCCAGACGACATGTTCGTTTCAACAGAAAGTACCGTTGACGATAAGGGGGAAGTGGTGAAGTGCAGTGTTACGTGCAGTGTAATGCTGTGTGCAAGTGATTGTCATTTGTAATTATTGTCTCTGGCGCAGTCTCTGACTTATGTTTCCTCATTTGCTTTTTATGCTGTTCTGTTGTTTGATTTTCTAGTAAAGGAGTAGTATGAGTTACGGGGTGTTTTTATGTTGCAATAAAGTAAATACTACTAGTCCTGCAATAGAGTAATTATTGTTCCATATTTCGCGTTACATTCTTCAAATCAATAAATAATTGTACTACACACTTTCTAAAGTATCCTACGTTCATCCTCGGCATTTAAGCTATCTCCAAACCAAATTTTATCTAAATCGGTTCAGCGGTTTAGTTGTGAAAGCTTAACAGACAGAGTTAATTCAACATTTACAGTATTAGTATGGATATGGATTAGATCATGTGGAGTAACACTAAAGTATTTTGGTTATTCTTCGTTATACAAGACTGTCTTATAGAATTACGTTTCAGAGTCTACGTTTAACTGAATCTCATCGGTGTTAATTCTAATCCAAGAAGCAAAGACCTTCATCATAGCCGTCAGGAGCAAACTGGCGGCGTCTTCGTCGTTGAGCATCTATTGAGCACTGTGTATTGCAAAGAAGCTGCGATCGATAGCCCTGTTTATGCGTTGCAGAAGGTGGGATCGAACCTCCTGTGTGTAACAAGCGTGCGTTCTTGTTGTTCAAGCTGCAGCGTTTGAAGGCTATCCCACGTGATCTCGTGACAGACATCAAGTGTAGTAAAATGAAGGACCAGTACCTTCATTAAATGAGGCAGCCAGTAATTCAAAGCATATGAAAGTATTTTTTTTTTACTTTATAGCACAGTCAAAATAAAAACCACATGCGAAAATTGTCTTAATAAACACACCTGTGATACAAATGTTAGTTTGTAAGGCAACACACTTGTTGGAACGAAAACAGTTAAACCAATAAACAAAAATATCACGATATCGATACTGATCCTCCACCAGAAGTCTGGCTAGAATGTTGAAAATGCTACACATGGTAGCACGATGCATGCTCAGAATTTGAATGAGGTAAATTTTTGTTGATTAAAGAACACTAAGTCTCTACTTTTATTATTTTCTACATAACAGTCCTTTCGTTACATACAGGGTGTATCAAAAAGAATAATTCGATTTAAAATAATCATAACTATTATGTTATTTGAGATATGTGCGTAAACAACGCACTGTTGGAAAGAGCAAACTCTCGAGTTTTACATGGTTCCCGCTAGGTAGCAGCAGTGTGCGCCCACTTCAGTTCTAGTAAAAATGGTGTCGGGACAACAGAAGGTGTTTCGTGTTCTACGTTTTGCGCAGTACGGGTCAGTTACAACTGTTAAGCGTGACTCTCGTACTAGATATGATGTGGTTCCTGCTACGGCGCAGAGCATTCGACGATGGCATGAACAATTCCGAGAAACAGGTTGTTCATGTAAAGGCAAATCGCTGGGCCGTTCCCGAATGTCTGACACAAACGTGGAACGCATTCGCCATAGCTTCACAAGGAATCCGCAGAAATCCGTTCGCCGTGCAGCTCGACAGCTCAGCATGCCCCCGATGTCCGTCTGGCGTGGTGTTGCGTCGACGTTCACACATGAAACCATACAAAATTCAGTTACTGCATGCTCTTCGTATAGGTGACAAACAACAACGTGTGGAGTTCTGTAATTTCGTTGTCGGCGAGATGGAGGATGAGGCAACATTCCATTCAAACGGAAAGGTGAACCGTCATAATGTGAGAATATGGGGTACGGAACGACCACATGAAGTTGTACAACATGAGAGGGAATCTCCAAAATTTAATGTGTTTCGCGCAGTTTCACAGGAAAAGGTGTATGATCCACACCTGAGAGCACTGTCGTAGGAAGCACTTATGTCGATAAGCTTGAGAGCTTTGATTTCCCACAGTTGGAGACTGATTCGAACGGCTTCATTTACCAACAGGATGCGGCACCGCCACACTGGCATCTGGAGGTGCGGGAATTTTTAAATCAAAGGGTTACTGAACGATGAATCGGTCGCACTCGACCAAATGATTCAGCCGTACATTACTGGGCTACAAGGTCACCGGACTTGACTATGTGTGATTATTTATTGTCTTTATAAACGACTCTATGTACCTCCGTTACCAACAACAGTGAATGAACTGAGACACCGCATAACAGCAGCTGTGGAAGCTGTAACTCAAGACATGCTCGCTGCAGTGTGGGAACAATTTGAATACCGTATTGATATGTGCCGCGCATCACGAGGGAGGCATATTGAACACCTATGAAAAGGTACGAGAAAAACCTTTTTTGAGTTAGCGCCTGCGATGATGTACTCAACGACGAACCTGGGTGCACGAATGGCATAACGTCATTTTTTCGGATGAACCCAGGTTCTGTTTACAGCATCATGATCCGTGTTTGGCGACATCGCGGTGAACGCACATTGGAAGTGTGTATTCGTCATCGCCATACTGGCGTATCACCCGCCGTGAAGGTTGGGGTGCCATTGGTTACACGTCTCCGTCACCTCTTGTTCGCATTGACAGCACTTTGAGCAGTGGACGTTACATTTCAGATGTGTTACGACCCGTGGCTCTACCCTTCATTCCATCCCTGCGAAACCCTATATATTATGCAGGATAATGCACGACCGCATGTTGCAGGTCCTGTACGGGCCTTTCTGGATGCAGAAAATGTTCGACTGCTGCCCTGGCCAGCACATTCTCTAGATCTCTCACCAATTGGAAACGTCTGGTCAATGGTGGCCGAGAAACTGGCTCGTCTCAATACGCCAGTCACTACTCTTGATGAACTGCGGTATCGTGTTGAAGCTGCATGGGCAGATGTACCTGTACACGCCATCCAAGCTCTGTTTGTCAAGCAGAGCTTCGATGCCCAGGCGTATCAAGGCCGTTATTACGGCCGGAGGTGGTTGTTCTGGGTACTGATTTCTCAGGATCTATGCACCCAAACTGCGTGAAAATGTACTCACATGTCAGTTCTAGTAGAATATGTTTGTCCAATGAATACCCGTTTATCATCTGCATTTCTTTTTGGTGTAGCAATTTTAATGGCCAGTAGTGTATATTACCAGTATTTCGTAACAATGTTGTCTACATCCTCCAGTAATAAAAACAAACCATAGCATTCTGCTGCGCCTACCATACCTCCAGCGATGATGGTACATAATCACGTTAATGCCACTATTTTGTGTGCTAGATGTCCATTGGAATGCTGGAGACAGTCCTTTGTGAACATTATTCTTACGTATGGTTCAGAACAAAACACTTGTCGGTATTGGCGCAGGTGTTTGAGGAATAGATCGCAGCTGTGGGGCAGAAAAAAATAGGTCTCAGACAAACATCCGTTTTTTACTTGCAAGTGGCTGAAAAATTGGACATATTTCCTATCTTCAGAAAAACACCCTTTGTTTATCCTGAGCTGGTATGCTCAGTGCCAGCTGCATCCCTCGAAATATACGTTGTTGTTTTCATTAGAACACAGCTGCGGGAGGAAAACGCAAACCTTCGAAAGAAAATCAACAAAGAGTGCCTTAAATACGTAAAATTGAGGGAAATACGACTATATATGTAGAAACGCGAAAAAACTTGCAAAATTACTTAAATTTAGTGAGAATACATGGAAGTAGAGGAAAAGTTCCACGAAATGTGGGAAATGGAAGTGGGTTGTGGGAACCTGGACTCTCAACACCTAGAAAAACTTAAAAATAATGCTCTGGCTGCACTCAATTTTAAACCTCCCCCTTACCCTGTAAACTAGGTGGGTTTCCGTACCACGTACTACAACAAAGGCGACGTAAGTATTACACAAAGGCGCCATATTAATGCGGGCTAGACACGGCTGTTGCCGCGCGGAGTGGCCGCGTACTTTGAGGCGTGATGTCACGGACTGCGCGGCCCCTACCACCGGAGATTCGAGTCCTCCCTCGGGCATGGGTGTGTGTGTTGTTCTTAGCGTAAACTAGTTTAAGTAGTGTGTAAGTCTAGGGACCGATAACCTAAGCAGTTTGGTCCCTTAGGAATTCACACACAAGTGAACATTTGAATTATGGCTGGTCCTCACAAGCAATAATATTTTTTTAAGTATTAAGGAGAGAAACACTGCGTTTATTAAACTTATGCCATTCACTAGAGTGTTCTATAGGAAAGAGGACTGATATCACATGTATTATCTTTAATAGTGCAAGGGAGGCGTACTCGAGAGATGTGGCATTAGAATGATACAGCTGTATTATCCTATACATGAACTCAACTACCTAACATCAGACCAGGACTTCTTTGTGAAAGAGGTGGTGATGCTATTCTCAACAGCAACAAGACTATTACATCTCCTCTGGCTACTGATCATGGTGCTCACTCCCTCATGAGAAGTGTTACTTCTTCGTGTGTATTTTCATGCAGTGGGGTGTGGATGGTATCTCAAAGTATCAGCTACCGAAAATATTCATGTCTTTTTTTTTTGCTCTTTTTCTTAATGAGACATAGTTTCATCCAGTAAAATCGATACTACTACTACTAATGATATGCATGACTGACATGGAAAGTGTGACTTGAAAGTACATATAAAATATATTAATTTCCTAAGAAGCAGAACAGCAATCTCCAGAGTTCATTCTAGCTGGTTTATAACCAGCTCGAGCGGTGTTGCATGGAGAATGATCCGGGACACTGTCATTCCCTGACTTTATCTTACAAATGTGATAATACTCTGTGATGCCCATCCACACAGGGAAAGAGGGCCTGTCATAATCATAAATTCTGCTCTATGACCGATGTGCTGGAAATATGTAAATAACCTAACTGCATCGGTGTAGGACGATGTGTGGTATGCTTTGGTGTATATGGTCGAATGGACGTGTTGCACAGACATCTAGCTGCATTCGCAATCTATTATGAGGTGTGGTTTAGTGATGATGCAGAAACTGGGATGCATTCTGCCATGTCACAGGCTGGCTTTGAAATTACAGAACAAGTGGTATATTTTGATGTATATGGCTGGATGGATGTACTGCACAGTGATCCGCCTGCATTCAGAATCTACTATATGGTACTTGCAAAGTAGTGGAGGGCTGATTCAGTGATGATGCAGAAACTGGGAAGCATTCTGTTGTGTCATTGGTTGGTGTTGAAATTACGGAACAAGTGGTAAAATTGCTAAACTCGATCGTGCTATCGATTGCAGTGCTTATTTCAGTACATTGTCCATATCAACTGTGTGTTCCCCACGCAGTCTGCCGACTGGTACACTATTGATTATTCCATAATGATTGACTGGCACCACTTGGCTGACATGGAGGCAGCCGTGGCAGAACACTGGATATCTGCTATTTGTCACTGTGGAGCAAGAGATTAAATATGGTGGTAGTCATCTTCAAACAATTGTTTGGAAGTGTTCCTCAATTCTGCAAACTCATCGCATTTCCATATGCTGCGATCCCTACCATATGTTTGTATTTTTCATTAATATTTTTTCACCTATGAGATAAAAGTACATTTTTTTCTACTATATTATGCATGTTTTTATGTTTTTTCACCGATGACATAGCACTACCTCTTAATATTTCTACTATGTTGTGTATGTTGTTAATGCCACCTTCAGGTGATGTCAACAGCAGAACAGTAACCACGTACATGACTTCAAAATGAAACACCGAGAATCCGTCACTGTGGAAGATGTGATTAACTATATAGCTCACCTCCTTTCGGTTAGCTGTTGGAAACACTGTACAATGGCACAAGACCTTTCAGTTTCCATATATTGTGATGTCTTCCACATATTTTTCAATGAGGAAAATCGCCTCTGTGCTTTGTTTCTACCAAGATGTGTGTTGTGGTAGATGCATAGTTTACATCAAGCAATGTTCAGCTTTATATGAGAGCCAAAGTAAAGGATCGGATCATGTTAATACTGGCTTAGCAACTGACGCAGACACCAAAGTCATGGTAGATAGACAAAGTGTAGGGCAGTGTACAAAGTTGTAGTCATATACTGCTTCGATGTGTTAGAGCTGAAAGAACATTGTATTAAACTGCTTATGAAGGGGCAATACAGGAAGCGTCTCTTGTGATTGGTAGTCTGTTGAATACAGTCTTCCTCCAGTACAGTCTACGAAACTTTACACAGATCTGTGCAAGCGACTTTGAGCACTGGCCATATGCTCGAATGGGGTGATACATGTATATGTAATATGTTCGATGTCAACACGCAGACAGTTCTCTGAAACCTACATAAATTTTGCTCAGAAAACTAATATAAGTCGGCTGTATCTATTCTTGCGAGCAGGCTGGTGTGGCCGAGTGATGGTGGGTGCTTCAGTCTGAAACCGCGCGACCGCTACAGTCGCAGGTTCGAATCCTGCTTTGAGCATGGATGTGTGTGATATTTTTAAGTTAGTTAGGTTTAAGTAGTTCTGAGTTCTAGGGAACTGATCACCTCAGATGTTAAGTCCCATTATGCTCACGGCCATTTTATTCTCGTGAAATCATGATTGTTTTTATTATTATCATCACAATTGTGTGTTTAAGAAACATATGTTACCATAAGTCCCATGTTATCTCATACTTCATAATCTCTAATCGTAAAGTAAACACCACTTGTATTATAGCTCGTTGTGCAACATAGAAATGATAGTGTTTTTTCCCCACCATGTGAGTAGACTGCATGGAACTGGCTGTGATGATCAAACTGCTTACAAAACAAGAATGCAAGAATCTGCTGTATGATAGAAACCTTACAGACATGTCGGTAGAGGTGTGTTGTGTCGAAAAAATTTCAAATGTATGCACACAGACGGTAACTGGTTTCGGTGCAACAGAAAAGAGAGATGCGCTAATATGTTATAGGAGATTCTATTGCAAGACAGGCTGTCTTGATTTGCTTCATAAACGCAGGAGTGATATAGCTTTGTTCTAGTAAATCGGGACTTCCCATAGTGTACAAAACAGCGACGTCCTCTTGAATTATAGCTTGCTGTAGTCGAACATAAACTGATAGTCTTTTTTTCCGACATTTGAGCTAATGGTGTAACAGATTGTATTCTCTAATGTTATTTCAGGTGTCTGAAATGTTTGTAATACACATGTGCACGACAGTTTATTTACAGGCACTGAACACAAGAGACACTCTCAGGTCATCTGATATGTCTGTCCAGCTGAAAGAAATTGTTTAATGCAGATTTTTTTTCTTCGTGGTTTAAATTCTCGCTTTTTCTCTACTCTGTTGACGGTTTCTAAATACCGAGGACACTCTGCGGTGATCGGTAGTTTTCACAGCAAAATAGTAGAAATTATTTTTTCCCAATTTTACCCTGGGTGGACGTGTATAGGGAATGTATAGCCTGACCTCTGAATTTAGGTCATATGTAATCAGGGCAGGTGCATTTCGTTGGATGTCGAAAAATAATTAGATGGAAATTGTATCCTGCTGTTGAACATGGAAACTATACCGATTTTGCTCATAAAACTAAAAGGAAAGGCACTGTAACTCTTTTCGTGTAAAAAACACGTTTATTATCGTTGGGATTGTGTTTTCCTTTTTAAAAGACGCTTGATTACAAGGGATACGTTGAAGTTGAATTAAAGTCTTCTCCATCAGAAAACGGTGGCCACTTGCTGCCGGTTCTATTAGAGAAGTGGTGGGCGAGTTTCTTAGGAAGGCGAAGCTGTCCTTTTACACAAACAACCCACAGTCAGAGTAACCCTCATTTATCTTGCTTTTTTTTCTGAGGGATGCCACTGTTCCTCTCTATTACATGTGTACCTTTTGTCAGCATGACCACGCGGCAACATGCTCGTTGGGGCATATCATACTAAAGATTCTGCAACCAGATCGGTGTGAGGCTCTTTAGGACAGAGTGAGGGTTTCCTGTTTTCCAAGCATTGGACGCTTGAAAAAGCGATGTTGAGAGTTCTCTGGAACTTCGTCGTTGTTCCAGGGGTGTACAGCCCTCCGAGAAATATGTTTAACAGATTGCATGAAGTGCATTGTTGCTGTCTTTTGTGTAGCTGCGACTGATTTCCACAGACTGTAGACAGTATATAAAAGTAAACGCCACCAAAATGATCTCTTTGTGGACCACCAGCAGCAAGATAGAATAGCCCCTTGTCCCTTACCTCTATTAAGAAGAGGGAGGGATGAGGGGTGGAAGAAGGGTGAGGGTAAGACATACTTCGAGTTTGTTAATTCATGAGCGCCCATTGAGGAGGACACAGCAGCAACTGCTGCCCCTCTGCAATCTTTTTGGGTCGGTTTTTGCAGTGATTGTAATATTAAGGTGATTTTTCCCAGTCCCCAGTACATGTGTTGCATTATGACCTGCTGATTATGAATGCTGGTTTTCTTCACGGAAATTTCGATCTGTAATTAGAAGTGTGATGCATTTTCCATCACTTGTGGTAGTGTGTATTGGTTATAATTACCTGGACTCCAGGATGATATTTGAGCGGGCGTCTGTAGCAAACTCTGATGTCGAACAGTGATAGATACAGTCCTCAGCTGTATGCTTACAGGTAATACACTGATTAACTTTCTCTCTGTCCAACATCAGCATCTCGTCAGTTGAAAATATTTCCCACCTAAAAAAACTTAAACCCCAGCCTCTTTCTTGCCAGGTTCAGGATAGAGTTTGAGTGTCTCTGCCAGTAGTTTCGAGTGGTGTGAAATTTTTTCCCAACAGGGTAACAGCAGTGTATGGTGTCATCAATTTTTGAGCTGTTGCGATTTTCAGCAGTCCTTGTGGGGCGCTATGCGTATAATTGTGTAATTATGCCTGATATTTGTGACTAATGATGTAACTAGGTCAGATCTTTACTTCAGTTTCCTAACCAAAATAAATAAAGTACACTAACCTAACCTTTGTCTCCTGCCCTGGGCTGCCTCCATTTGTTGAGGGTATACTTGGGCTTTCCATCCATAAGGACCGGGGTTTAAGTTCCAGAAAGGGTACCGCCATTTTTAATTTCCCGCCAGTTCCACGAAGTGGGACGTCACGACAGGCCTGTGACGAATAAATTCCCTCCAAAATTGGAAATTCTTGCCAAAATTCGAAATTCTCGCCAATAGGGTATGTGAGGGGAGGAGGGGACAGGTGGGAGGTGGGATCATGTGGGTATCCAGGTTCAGGCTGGAGGTGGCAATGAGGGTGGGCGTGGTTGGTGGTGGTGGTGGTGGGGGGGGGGGGTAAGTAATTGATCAATTTAATTAATTTGAATATCAATTTGATATCAAAATTTCACCAGAAGCCCCATTTCCCTACTACTCTCGGATTCAAAAGGCCATAAGACAAAGGTGCAGTCCGCTTTAGTGTTCCAGTAGTGTTCCATCTCTATATCAATTAATGAAGGAAGTAAATGAAAGTGTCAGTGCTGGGATTAAAATTCAGGATGAGAGGATATCATCGATAAGATTCACTAAAGACACTGATATCAGTAAAGCTGAGGAAGAATTTGTTGTTGAATGTACTGGTATGCTGAGCACAGCCCATGGATTTAGATTAACCCAAAGAAAGACGAAGTTATTGTGAAGAAACAGAAATAAGATTACTAACACTGGAGACCACGCAATAAACGAATTAACAAGAGCGTAGCAACAGGGTATGGCTAGATGGCACTCTAGCACAGACAATGACAGCATTTCTCGCCAAAAGAGGTGTACTATAATCAAACATAGGCCTCAATTTGAGGACTACATTCCGGGGAATGTACGAGGGTTGGAACTTAAATAGTGGTAACTATTTATTCACAACCGATACAAATGAGATACATGTTTGCACCTGTTACTATCCTTCAAAGAAGTCACAAGAGTTGTGTAGAGCCCGTTGCCAGCGATGTGGAATGCGTAGTATAACGTTAGCAAAGCCTGTTCTGTTGATGGTGCGAATGGAGCGGTCTGCTGCCTGTCGAATCTCTGGAACAGTTCTGAAGCGAATGCCACGAAGTGGTTACTTCATATGCGCCCGCGCATTTTCGTGCAAAATAGTGGTTAGCATTCTGGACTCTCATTCGAGAGGACGACGGTTCAATCCCGCGTCCGGCCATCCTGATTTAGGTTTCCCGTGATTTTCTTAAATCGCTCCAGGCAAATGCCAGGATGGTTCCTTTGAAAGGGTACGGCCGACTTCCTTCCCCGTCCTTCCCTAATCCGATGAGACCGATGACATCGCAGTTTGGTCTCTTCCCCCAAACAACTCAACTCGTGCAAAATGATTGGTGGGTTGAGCAAAAAGTGTCGCCGCTTCTTTTTCAAAGCTGGTCGCAGGTGATGCTCCAAAAACGAACAGTAATACTGTGCACTGACGGTCTGCCGTGGAGGAACGTAATGCATTACGATAACACCATCACAGTCGTACACGAGAACCACCATAACTTTAGACCGCTCTATTCGCACCATCAACAGAATTTGCTCTGCTAACGGTATACTACGCCTTCCACATCGCCGGCAACGGGTTCTACTCAACGCTGGTGACTACTTTGAAGGACAGTAACAGGTGCAAACATGTAACTCTTTTGAATCGGTTGTGAATAAGTAGTTGCCACTATTTAAGTCCCAACCCTCGAACGTGTGGACTACAGGATTAAATGGAAGGGGACTATGGACAGTACGAAAACTGGGAAAGAAGAGAGTCGAGGCGCTTGACACGTATGTTAACGGAAGAATGTTGGAAATTAAGTGGTCTGATAGTATAAGGAATGAGGTCCTCTGCGGACTAGGCGAGAAAAGATGGGTTAAATCGTACAGATATTTTCATTCTGCAGCTATGGCCACATGTAAAGGAACTAGAGTAGATCGACAAAAGTAGAGCGTAATCTATTACGTGTTTGTTTCGTACATTGAGAGAGTTGCAGTTATGTTAATGAAACTCCAGTTGCGGACGCTACGGTAGAGGTACTGAAATGCGTGAAGTTTTATTGTTAAAATCACCAGGATGCAAGTTACGAGAACGGTGAATAAATATTTTACTTTCTTCAGCGAAATTTCAAATCATTTGGAGGTTGACCGACAATCGTTCCTTCCATTCACGTTTAGGGAAAGGAATTCCAAATTTTATAAACGTAGATCTGACTGTGTTTCGAGAAGTAATTCCAAAATAGCAGAGAGAGTCTTAGGTAAGCTGTACAGCGAAAGAGGTACAGAAACATAGCTACATAAGCGGGCAGATCTAAGCTTACCAGATCCTCTTATTAGCGCGGTGTAGAACTGATACCAGGAATCCCTGTGAAACACCATAATTGACACAAGTCACGGAGCCTTAGCTCGTTTTACACGATCGACATAATTGTCTCAGTTGACTACTTGAGACAAGTGAGTCTGTTGCAGTGCCCCTGGCGTTTTATTCCTTTACTGTGTCTCATCTGTTCCATCTCTGAACGGCGAAGACGAGGTTGTGAGGGACTATAATTTCTACGAAAAATTCTAAATGTAATAACAAAATGTAGGAACAAGCATTGATAATATAGTTTATTAATGACGTAAATCGCGGACGTCATAGACAAACGCGCGACTTGGTTGGCTAGTAATTTACGCGCAGTCACGAAAAACACATGTACTTCGAGTATCTGATTTTGACAGAAGGTCGCCCGTGTAAAACAGGCTGTTAAGTGGTCTACGTGTGGTAGTCATTCGTATGGAATCAGTGTTTTAATGGGTTGACATGGAGATCTGACAGAATGGCAGAAAGGAGATACCACGTTTGAACGTGCCCTTGGCCACACAGGTCTCAAATTTGTTGATGTATCAAGGCGATCTGTCCAGTCCATCTACAATTAATGGTGTGCCACTAACAGCCACGGAACACTACACCACAACAGTGGCCGTAGAAAGATGCTAAGAGACAGGTAACGGAGACAAGTGTCACGCCTTGTCAATGAAAATAAGTTTGAAACCAGAAAGGTAATCCTTTTCTCAGTAAATGCAGATCAGTCTCAATCATTTTCCGAGAGAGTAGTGGGGAGGCAACTGCATGCAGCGGACATTTGGGGTCCGCAGCTCGTGGTCGTGCGGTAGCGTTCTCGCTTCCCGCGCCCGGGTTCCCAGGTTCGATTCCCGGCGGGGTCAGGGATTTTCTCTGCCTCGTGATGACTGGGTGTTGTGTGCTGTCCTTAGGTTGGTTAGGTTTAAGTAGTTCTAAGTTCTAGGTGACTGATGACCATAGATGTTAAGTCCCATAGTGCTCAGAGCCATTTGAACCATTTGGACATTTGGGATCGAATACATACCAAAGGGCAATACATAACAGCGGAACATAAATCTGCACGTCTTCAGTAGTGCAGACAACAATTTGACAGTATCTGACAGTGGAGGGGGCGGGGGGAGGTTGAGCAGCGTGATGCGGCGAGTCTTGATTTTGCTCTTTTCAAACGATGCAAGCCGGCGAGTGAAACGTTTGCCCAATGAGATATTTAACCCGCAACGTGTGGAGGGTTTTGTTTAGGCCAGAGATGGTTCAGTTATGTTTCAGGGGGTGTTTTCTGTACCACGACGTGGCTCTGGTCACTCAGGTTACGAGTGAACGTGAACGACAGAGTTTATTTCATCATTGTCGGTGATGATCAAGTCTTGCCCCTTCATGTACACCATCGTGATGAGTCTGCTGTGGTCACACTCTCGTTTTCTAAGATGGAAGCAGCTGTGTTTGTGGTATCGACGTTCCATACCACACTTGATAGGGGCTGCAGTTATCGACCGTGGTCCGTATTAAGCCTAGTTTACACGACGACACTAGGCTGCACGCAACTGCGATACCGGCCACTGCGCATGCACGCCGAGCGTTTGCGCAACTCGTCGGTGAAACTGAACACTTTCGGCGTTTCCAACTTTGGCGACACTAGTTGCATGAGTTTTGAGGTTATGTGTGTTCGTGGACTGTAGACAAACTGAAATATGCAGTGAGGAACGGAGAATAATGTTCGCTTTTTGGATATCTATGCTTTGCATAGGTGTTTGTGGGATTTCAGTGATGCTGATTACAAAAATTTGCAATATATTGCTGCTCCTGGGACCTTCACGTGCAATCAGAACACAGAAAGTTTGACAATATCTGAGATGCAGGGCAAAATTTATTAAATTAGAAGCACATATACAACTGAATTAAGAAAAATACAAGCAAATGTAAATCTAAATGTTGGAATGCTCTCGTCTACAAGACTAAAATCCCATCGTTCGAGTTGGGTGACTCTTTTTTTAAAGGAATATTGTTGACAGGAGCGAAGGCTACACAAATCAAGAAGTTGCATTCTTTATTCAATATTCATCTATTGAAAACGTCGCTGCGGTGCTTCCCATTCACATATGTTTGAATTTTGAAATATTGCCACTCTACAGATCTATCTGCAAGAGAGTAGTTTGCAAACCATTCTCTTGTTAATGCGGCCTGTTCGAATAATTACTGCTGTTCATGTTAATAATTATTACTGTTAACGTTAATAATTATTGGTGTTAATGAAAAAGTGTCATCACCAACTAAATCCGCATCTTATAGCATGCCGAGTGTACTCGATTGTAATGCACGCAATGTGATATGCAATTTCAGTTCTGGCGAAGTGCTTCATGCATTACAGTATCTTTATTCCTTGTCGCAAAGTTAACTCTATTTAGAAGGAACGTGAACAGTTCTGGTGACATTCTAAGATAATTAAAAGAACTTCTCGGGTCTTCCATTACAAATTATTTCAGCAAGAATGGGGAACAACCGAGCTGACGTCTTTTTTTCAACCAGTCACGAATCGAAACACGTTTCTCAATTTTTTCTTATGCAGCGATTCCACGCAACAAGCTTTAACTGCATCACAACTCGTGTGACGTGCAGATGCCAAAACTTTCATTTCAGACACGACTCAGGAACCCACAAAACGACGAAAGTGAAGTGTATACTGGTTTCGCCGTGTCGACATGAAACCATTTTCGTGCAACTCATTCCACGCAACGAATGGCGCAACCCAATGTAGTTGTGTAAACTAGGCTTTAGTATCGCTGGACCCTCGACTAGCGGCCAGCGCCGCTGGCGCCGGTCTGCGGCTCGTATCAAGTTTCTAGCAAGCTCTCGTCCACTCTTGCTCGGGGCGTCAAGTAGTAATGTGGCATAGCCTTCAGCTGATAGGAAGCAATCTCTAAGAAGGCGCTTAGTAACGTATGGCCTAAATGAGGCCTCTATAGCTATCTGTGGATACAGCCAAGAAGAATCCTGTACAACCAGTTACGTACAATATATATTATTTTTTACCAACGACTTCTAAGCATTATAGTTGTTGCAGATCCAGACCATGCAGCCAGCACCTTATCGACGTTATTGACAAACCTTGCTGAAATTTATATGTTTCTGTTTAGCATTGGCCACCAGTCAACATTGGCAACGACTCGTTCGTCGTCATCATAACAGTGTTCACAGAGCATACGCTGTTGGTTGGACACCATATAATTCCCACACTATTTTCACTAAAAATCCCTACTATTCAACATAGTCTCGCCGGCCAGGGTGGCCGAGCGGTTCTAGGGGCTACAGTCTGGAATCGCGCTACCGCTACGGTCGCAGGTTCGAATCCTGCCTCAGGCATGGGTGTGTGTGATGTCTTAGGTTAGTTAGGTTTACGTTGTTCTAAGTTCTAGGGGACTGATGACCTCAGAAGTTACGTCCCATAGTGCTCAGAGCCATTTGAACCATTTTTCAACATAATCTCCATTCAGCGCGTCGACCTTACGCCACCTTACTGGCAGCGGCTGTGTTCCCTCATGGTACCATTCTGCTGGTCGACGCCACAGCCAACGCCCTGCTGCAGTAGTAATCTACCCATCATCCACATCCATTGGGCCAAACAGATGTAAGTCGCAAGGTGCGAGATCCGGGCTGTAGGTTGGATGAGGAAGAACAGGCCCATGAAGAAAGTATTTTGAGTTCTTCTCGAGTGCACTGACTTTTGTGAAGCCTTGAGTTTTCATGGAGGAAGAGAAGTTAGTTAGCATTTCTATGTCGACGAACACACAGAAATCGATTCTTCGGTTTCCTAATGGTAGTACAATACAGTTCCGAGCTGATCGTTGCACCGTGAGTGAGGAAATCAAACAGAGTAACCCATTCAAGTTCCAGATTACTGCAGCCATAAAGAGTAACTCATTCAAGTTCCAGAATACCGCACAACTTTACTGGACGAGGGTGCGATGAACCCATATTTGATCGCTTGCGACGATGTTCGACAAAAAATTGTCACCATCAGCCTCGTAACGCTCGTTATGGTCTTCTGTTAGACGGTGAGGAACCCAGCGGGCCCGCACCTTTGAGTATCCCAACTGGTGGACGAGTGTTCAAATGAGTCAAATGGCTCTAAGCGCTATGGGACTTAACATCTGAGGTCATCAGTCCCCTAGAACTTAGAACTACTTAAACGTAACTAACGAAAGGACATCACACACGTCCATGCCCGAGGCAGGATTCGAGCCTGCGACCGTAGCAGCAGCGCGGTTCCGGACTGAAGCGCCTAGAAGCGCTCGGCCACAGCGGCTGGCTGGTGGACGCGTGTGTCAGCATTACCACTAGAGACGTCCAGCTGAGCGGCGAGGTGTATGACTGTGATCCGTCGTCACCTCGAATGAGAGTGTCCGCACAGGCCTACATTTCAGGAGTCACAGCTGTGTGCGGCCGGCCGGCAAGCGGGAGATCGGACAGGTTTGCGCGAGCTTGCTGCGATGATGATAGACGCCTCGCCCGACGACTCACCGTGCTTTCGTTCACTTCCAGGTCCCTGTAGGCACACTGCAAGCGCCTATGAAAATCTGCGATACTCTGGTTTTCCACCAAAAGGTACTCAATGACAACTCACTGCTTGGAATGCAGCTTCGCTACAGGTACCATTTTGAAGGCTACGTATAATGTCGCCAGCAGTGGGAACGTCATGATACTACAGGGGCTGAAGCGGGAATGTTCCACGATGTCCCGCAAAAAAATTCCGCATTTTTCCAACCTAAGGTGGCCGAGAAAGAAAAAGGATTTCATTACATAATGAACATCCGTCTTAGCTTCCCGCAGGCTCTCTGTCCTTTTCCCTATCTATGTTACTAAACCGTTATCCCAGAACCCGATACTAGTTCCAGGTTGCCTATCTGACAGCTTCTGCATGAAACAAAAATTTAATTTCCATATTTCGCGAAATTATTGACCGAATTTAAAAATTTAAAATGATGTCTGAATCCCTCATTAAGAGCTGTGATTTTATGGTAAAAGTTTAACTCATTAAGACAAGTATTAGAGTTAGAAACTGTGTGTTTACCTAGAGGCAGAGTAACTGGCGGCTCGCAAACACCCAGACTATCTTCATCCATTATTTGAGAATGAGAGCATTTAGCGACATCCAACAAACATTGATCCCTTACAACATTTTCAGTGTTCACACAGTCAACCTTCAGTACCAGGAAATACTTTTTAATTTTCCATTTCCTTACTAGCGACTCTGTGCGCAACATACTTTGCAGACAGTACCACATATACGGTAAGGCTATCGACGGGCTGACTCCATCGATGGCCGGCCGCGGTGGCCGAGCGGTTCTAGGGGTTTCAGTCCGGAACCACGCTGCTGCTACGGTAGCAGGTTCGAATTCTGCGTCGGGCATGGATGTGTGTGAGGTACTTAGGTTAGTTAGGTTTAAATAGTTCTAAGCCTAGGGGACTGGTGACCTAAGATTTTAAGTCCCATAGTGCTCAGAGCCGTTTGAACCATTTAGCTCCATCGATAGACCGACTCGATCTCTTTGTGAATACTGACAATAGTTGCATTCTAGTGGCCATTAAGTGTACCCCTCATTGCCAAAGATTCGCCATGTTACAATTAGTGGAGAGTTGTTCCACGAACACACTAAGCAATAGTGAAAAAACATAAGATTTGCGCCATTTTGGTCTAACTGACTAGTATTAATGATTGGTTTGTCGTAGTGACATGGAAGTAGTGATTAAATTTCTGCAGCCATCGTTAGAAAGTACAAGCAGTTCAAGTCATTTTGTCATATTCACAAAATAAAGTTATGTGCTATGGATGGAGATTATGTGTCGTTAAGCGATACAGTGCGAGTTGCCTTGAATGAGCCACTTCGAATTTTGCCTAATCTTAGGCCTAAATTGGCCACCATCAACAAAATGTAAGAAATGGTTTTCATTACATAATTTTTCTAAGAGTTTGTAAGTGTTTTTATAATTAGCCAATACCTTAGACCTAAATTGGCCACCATGAACAAAATTTAAGAAATGGTTTTCATTACGTAATTTTTCTATCAGTTTGTGTTTTCATAAACAGCCAAACGTGTTGGTTTTTAATTGTATTTACCTTCTATAGCGTTATTTCTACCTTTAGGATATTCGGTTCCGGATACAAACAAAAATTCCTAAAAGTAAAAAAAAAAATGAAACATATTGCCAACTTAATTCGATAAGTGTAGTATTTGACAGCCATTACACTACAAACCATTCATGAAATTGCCTGGTCCAAAGAAGGAAACGAGTCCGTTTCATTGGGCGGACGACACAAGTTTTTATTTTTCAAATGTTTCATTAACACTGAGTTTTTATGATTTCTGTGCCTACTGTAGTGAAATACAGAGGATAACAGTCAAGTTAAACTGAAAAAAAATTATCATAATATCGGAAGATTTTATTGCACGTTTTCTTTAGGTGCCACATTGATAGCAACCTTTCTCTATCACTCAATGTACCTACAAAATTATACCACTGTATGACTCAGAGCTCAGGAGATACAACGTCTTAAATATTCAGAGGCGTGGGAATGTAGCGTTTTCTTAAAATGTGACGCAGATTACATTATGAGAGCAGTTAGCGACCTACAACAAATTTTAAACTTAATTTCAGACCTTTCCTAAACTTTTCTCGCATCCTTTAAGTCAAATATTCAACACATTACATAATTTGTAGAGTAATCAGACTTTCGAAGCTGTTTTATAAGTGAGAATTCTATCCCATACAGAGTCGAAATTCGCTGAGAGCTGTAGAGAGCGTCAGAGAAAGCGTTTATTTTTAATTCGCAGAAACGTCCGTAAAGGAAGTACAAAGAACGACAACGGACGGGTTACAATAAGGAAGCGGTCAGACTAATACCGGTTTCACGAAGAATACAGCTGCAGCCAGTAGGAAATTTGCATGTGTAAGAACGAACGGGACAAATTTGAGTGTGTTACGCGGGTCATTGCCCTCGTCGGTGCCTTTGAAGCCGTGCAGGGCCCTGGAGCGGAAGGCAGCCGTTCGATCACTGGATGGGACCGACAGTACGTCCGCCCACAGGTCGTAGGGCAACGACCGCATACGAAGGCGATGGACCGTTCCGTTCAGCTGGTGAATCAGCGTGACAGGACCCCTACTGTGCGGATCTACAAAGTACTTCTGGCTCGATCTGAGAACGTTGCAGATACCACACGACGGGCGTCGAGGTAAGGAATGCACGATGCTGCATCGGACTGGCGTTTTCACGTATGAGCGAGCAATGTGATGTAGTGGGCAAGGCAGCAGCTTCGAAATCGTGAGGGACGGCGGTCCAATGCCGTTCCGCCATGCAGGCTTCGTAAACCCTCCTACTTCCGTATGTCATTCCACTCAAAAGCGGACATGATTGCTTAACTGAGATAACGGGCGCAATCTTTCTCCATTCTAGTGTAATGCAAATTAGTGTTGAGTCTCTAAAGACAGAGACATGCTGTAAAACTCTCATCCCCTTACTTTACCTTCGCCGACGAATCAGTCAAGTGTTTTCCTATTACTTCAGTTCTTTTCGTTTTTACTCCTTGTCATATCTTGGTCCTAGTTCGTTAAGTAAACTCCATTTCCACTGCTTTTCGTGGTATGAGTTCCTGGTTTCAAAAAGATATTTACCCTACTGTGTTACATTGTTTCAAAGGTGTTGTTGGGGCATGAATTCTCTACAGTGGCGTACACGTACGACTTTCAGCAGTTTTACTACAAGGATCGTATGAATGAATTACAGTACATCAAAAGCGTAACGTGGTGAAAGTATAATATTCATATAAAAAATCACAAAAATAAATTGAAGTAAGTATGTCTAGCAGCATTAATCACACTTGTGAGAAATTGTTTAAAATGATGCCCTTCAACTGACTGTTCCCAACGCTGAACGTAAGAAACAAAACATTCCGAATGTGAATGCAAAAATAAAATTAACTAGGATAGTAACACCAGGCTTGTCATACGCATTCGAAATAACAGTTTGTTGCTCTCTGGTCAAACCTTGTGCTCTTTGAAGGCTGGTAAATCAGCCACACAATAAGGAAAATTCGGAACGTCGCTTCGTGAAGCCCTGAAAAAAATTATGACCTGTAGTTATTGAAATGTGGAGCTACAGAAGAGTGCCAGAGTTAAATGCGTTTTCTCATAATTGTTTCCTATCCTTATATTGTCCACCAATGGTATCTTCTGCATCCTCTTCTTCTTCTTCCACTCACTGACTCCTCGGTAGCACCCATCAGAAAACAATCTCTTCTCATCCAGTGTCCAAGTCAACTACGTTTCCTCTTCCCGATTACCTTAAAAATTTTGTTCATAGTGTATTGTGATCAATCACAAATTGGTGTAGGGTACTTATTTAAAAAATATCGTTACTTGTTTAGAATTTCTTACAATTCATCATTAGACTGTCTTTCTTTTTTTTTTTCATGCTTTCATCAATACAGATTATACACTGGTTTCCTGTAAGTTGTTGTGAAGTGCCCATGTGGCGCATTTTTATTAAAGATTTCTTGCAATGAAGTGCATTCTCAAGGATAATTACATTTTCAGTCACAAACATTACGCTGCATTATAAACTACTTTCATTCGGTCACAAAACAAATTTTCATGTGCACCATATGTTTTGGTTTCTAGAATATGCTATAAACAAATTTTCATGTGTGCCATATGTTTAGTGTTGTGGATTGGCAAGACAGCCAACCCACTATGAGAGGAAGCCGAAAGGCACGCGTTTTAACTCACGCAGGCTGGCGTGAGGTCTGGAACAGGTCAAGGAAATGAGACTAACAAAAAACGTGCGTAGCTGCTGGAATACTGAACTTTAATCCATAATTGGTGAACATCGCTCTTGACGGTACATGTTTTACAGCATCAATAGTAACTGGTAATGGCGCCTTGCTAGGTCGTAGCAAATGACGTAGCTGAAGGCTATGCTAACTATCGTCTCGGCAAATGAGAGCGTATTTTGTCAGTGAACCATCGCTAGCAAAGTCTGCTGTACAACTGGGGCGAATACTAGGAAGTCTCTCTAGACCTTGCCGTGTGGCGGCGCTCGGTCTGCAATCACTGATAGTGGCGACACGCGGGTCCGACGTATACTAACGGACCGCGGCCGATTTAAAGGCTACCACCTAGCAAGTGTGGTGTCTGGCGGTGACACCACATTTAGGTTTATGACTTATGCTATAAATCAAAACATGTGGTGCAAATGAAAGTTAGTTTTGTGAGCGAACTAACGTGGTTTACAATGGAGTGCAACGTTCGTGACTGTTAAAATACAAACGTTCTTGAGAAAGTATTTCATTGCAAGAAAACTGTTAATACAAATGCGCCACATGGACCTTTCACATCTCACAGGAAACCAATGTATAATCTGTATTGATGAAAGCATGAAAAAAACCGTCTGATGTTGAACTGTAAAAGATTCGAAACCGGTAACGGTATTTTGTATAAAGTAACCTAAAACCAATTTGTTGCTCGTTGCTGTACACCATCAACAATTTACTTTATATAAGAGCGACGGTCTCCAGACATTTCTGTATATGCCAAATTTGCTTTAAAATTTTTCCTTCTTCCCTCACTCTTCTCAGCACCTCCTCATTTCTCACTTTTTCTACCCATTTTATCCCTTCCATCTTCCTCCAAGCCCACATCTCCAAAGCTTCTATTCTTCTTTCTTCCTCGTTCCTCAGTGTTCATGTCTCAGTTCTGTTTGATGACACACTTTGCTAGTCTCTTACTAAGGTTCTTATCTATACACCCACATAGAAGTCTCATTTTCTGATTATATGCCTTAGTTGTTCTTACTTCTTTTGCATTTATCATTTTATTTTTTTTTAATTTTTTTTTTTTTTTTTTTTTTTTTTTTTTTGTAATTCTCATTCCGAATTCCGCAAGGTTCCCGTGTTTACTTCTTTTAACATTCCAGTCACAGTTTTTTTGCTCTTTGCAAATATAACAATATCATCAGAATATTGAATACATTCTCTTCTCCTACCCCCAATCCAAAGTCCTCCTTTTCATTTCAAACATTTCTGAATAATACGCTCCAAACACATGTTGAACTGTAATGGGGGGGAGACAGTAGCCTTGCCGCGCTCCCATTCCAATATCATCAGAAAATTGAATACATTCTCTTCTCCTACCCCCAATCCGAAGTCCTCCTTTTCATTTCAAACATTCCTGAATAATACGCTCCAAACACATGTTAAACTGTAATGGGGGGAGACAGTAGCCTTGCCGCGCTCCCATTCTAATTGTGCTTTCCTCTGTCATCTCATTCCCAATCTGTACTCTTCATCTTCTGCAGTAGGCATAGGTTCAGTCTTCCATGAAACCTTCAATATTTTTACCCAGAGCAGAAATGGATGTATAATTCTTATATTTCTTGGTACTGCTGTTCTTCTCAACTGGTATCATTACTGCCCAGAAAACCTCATATGGCCATTCACCTTTTTCATATAGTACTGCGCTACAGCAACGGTTCCACGTAAATCAGACTAAGAACAGCCGACCAGTTACTTTATCCTTTGCAACTGGTCGGCTGTTCTTAGTCTGATTTACTTTTTCATATACATTATTACGTAGATAAGTTAAATGTTTCACACCACTACTCCCAAGGCTCTTAAACAACTTTGTCGGTAATCCATCAGTTCCACTTGCTTTGTGATTTTTCTTGTCTCTTAAATCCCTTGCTACTTCTCCTCCAAGATACAGCATCCTTTTCTATAGCTCTCATCTCTTCTTCTAATCCAATGTCGTTTGGCTCTTGATCCACCTCATATGAGCACTCGACATATTCTTGCCCCCTTCTCAACACTTCGTCATCCCATTTCCTTCTTTCTTACATCCTATCCAGCACTGTCTTTGTTACCCATTCTTTCCTTAATCTGTCGAACTTCCTCATCTCTGCATTTTCTTCTGCAGATTCCTTAATGTTTTGTCTCATCCTCTTTCATTTCTTATTTGCAATCTCTTCATTGAGGCTTCTGTCCCATTTTGACATAAATGTGTTTTCCAAATCAGCATCATTACCTTCTTCCTATAGTCTTTCTAAGTCAAACTGCTCTCCTGGTTGTCTGCTTCTCATTCTCTTCGGTCTTATTTGCAAGTCCGCCACCATCAAGTTGTGGTCAAAATCGATGTTTGCTGCAGTGTATGCTCTAGCATTCTTTAGGCAGTTTTTGTACGTATTTTGAATGATGACATAATCAGTATGGTGTCCATCGTCATTCAGTCTACATATCCATGTACATCTTCGTCTTCTGTGATGTACAAACAATTTTTTACAATCACAACAATATTTTCTTTGCAAAAATTAACCAGCCTTTCACCTGAGTCATTCCTATTTCCCAATCCAGATCTTCCAAACACTCCCTCTTTTGCCAAGTCGATACAAATACACATATGCTTTCTTAGACTACAATTTCGTTGAGGCCAGATTTTGATAAATAATATAGAAAGTTCTTGGTTTCCTTAAATCGAGTTTGGAGTATACACTTTCAGATTCTACTGCTACAATACAGTTTTATGATCCAACAACTGATATACACTGTCGGTTTAAAGCACATACATTGACAGTGTCTCCAGTTAGAATATAATTTGAGACCTAGTATTTGACATACACTGTCAATTTACGGTGCATTCACTGTCACCATGCACGTGTGGTATGTAGCAGTTTGTTACAATGCTGCTTGATGCTTATCTGTAACATGGTAATGTACGGGGCAGTTCGTTACAATTTTGCTGTAAGATGTATATATACAGGGTAATTTGTACAATTTCACTATAACTGGAGCAATTTGTTAGAATTTCATGTCACAGTGGTGATGTAAGCAATAATTTGTTACAGTTTTGCTGTAGTAATGGCACACACGGGCAGTTTGTTACAGTTTTCTTTGGTTATTACCTGTAACTGAATACAAAAGATGAGTGATCCAGTTGCCATTTTCATTGGCATATGAGATTTGAGTGGATATGCAGGATGGAGGACAAAGACAGAATCAGTAGAGAACATTCAGAACTGAGAAGAGAATGCTCTGTGGCTTGGGACGCAGTGGGACTTGGGATGTGCAAGAGAACCGTTGATTTAGAGACTTCATCTGGAGATCAGAGTTGCAATTGGCACGTCGCTATCTGTGGCAGGTGACGGCGCCCGCAGCACTCCACATGTCTGAGTGCTGAACATGGTCTTCGGCAAACTCAGCAGGAGAATTAACCATTATTAGGATTAGCTATATTTTATAATCCAATGCTTTTCCCAAGTGGTTTAAAGCTCATCACGACAGAATCAGAAAAGTTAGTTGCATATGTGTTTTTCAGTATTTTGCGGATTCAGGCTATCAGTGCGTGAGCACTGTGGGATCTGTCTTCTAAGAAATGTATAGATTTCGGTCTTGTCCTATTCCACTGAACAAGCAAATCTTTGCGGAATTTTTCACGTATTAGATTACTACTGACTCATGTTAACAAGTGATAACGTTCTTGTTCCATGCATCTTTTGCGATCAAACGGATCCTGTAATAATTTGTTATTCATGCACGCTAGGAGGGAATTTTATGGTAAATAGGGGTTAATGTGAACCACTGTTTCCTTTCGTAGTTAGATGACTACTCTGTTGGTTATCTTTTGTATGGGGTGGCACCTATGTCTCTTGATTGCAAGGGGCATATCATAGTATGAAATAAATGTAATGTTTCACTGATTTTGATAAACAATATAGACCGTTTTTTTAAGTTTGGTGCGAAGTTCCAACTAATCTCGTCAACAAGTGCAGCTTAGTGTGCTGTTGTGTGAAACATGTGTATTTTCTGAAATCTTACAGACCAATTAGTTTATGACGATAGTGTTAACTATCCACATGTTTTTTGCACTCGGTATTATTACATGTGTGGCGGCACCACCGTTTAAGAGGGGAACAGGTTAGCTTCGGTGCAATATTTCTGAGCACACACGTAACAGCCAGATGTGGGCCTGTTGACAATAAGTTACACTACCAGCGGTTGCGTAGTAGAATGGAGATCTCAGGGTTATAGACCCGCTGAAAAGAGTAAACGCAGTGATTTGCAAGGCGCTGGTTACAGGCAGAAGGGGTGCACATGCCCAACCCATGTGTTATGAGTACATGACTCGGAGCGGCACATTAGGAAAACAGAGATGCACAGCCATGTATAAATAGGCGACGGTTCACTAACAAGGCATTCAAGTGTGACAGCTCTCATGGATGGCAGGGCATGTCACACCACCGGCGATACGCATCAGCAGATGGGGCGCCAGTGTTCCAGTCCACAGCAGGTCGCTGGTTCGACCCTTTGAGGCCAACACTGGGTCTACAGCCAGCCAGCACCGGGCCACGCCATGGCTCGCTACTGTGGGCAGTCTTGTTGGCTCCCAAACCATGCTGGAGGCATCCCGAGGCGAGGGCCGCAGATTCGTACACCAGATTGCAGGCGCTTGTTGTCGCCGCGATTTTAGCCCCACAGTGAGGAAGCACTCTGCGGGTGCCTTGCAGTTCCCGCAAGTGGCACTGAGACAACAGGGACAGAGACCGCTGAGTCGACTGCTGGTGCATCCTGGCAACTCCGCAGCCGTACAAGGCCGACACACAGCAGGGCGTTGCATGGGTCACTGAGGCAGCCATTCCGCACCAAGCCACAGCGAACTGGTGTCCTTAGCATTGCAGGACCCGGTGATACAGACCAAGAGGAATGGGGGCACTGCAGCTGGAAATAATAAATCACTTGGGAAACTCAGACGAGTTTTAATACGGCACATCCTAACAGTTTTCATCCTCATCCAGCATCCATCTACACATGCTTTGATACATAATTCAGACATTTTTTGTGCAGTGATTAAAGTTTTGTTCATGATAGCAGATATCTAATTACACTTACATATTACGATAAGCAGCCTGCGTGTGTTTGGTGCTCCAAATCTTGAGATTTCCTTTACTGATGCATGAGATTTCATTTTGGCAGAGGAACTCATTTTAATCTAGTTTAAAATTACACTGAAAGAAATTGGGGTTTTATTCATAAACTTTGTCACAGCATCTAAAGAGCAATGCTGTCTGTGACAGCCACTCAGTAACTGGGGAATTCACTCTTCCATGGACAGATAGACTATTTTGTATTGCTTTTCAAGACAACGCCATCAGTGTCCTTCCACTGTACACAAGAGAATTCCAACAGGCAAAGAAAGGCTAGTAAAGATTCGTGTGTTTGTGGGAAGATCATGTGAGGAATATACAACAATTACCACTGTTATAGTTTAGCAAAAGTTCTGGCTGAGAACCCGAAAATATTCTGTTCCTATGTAAAATAGCTAAGCGGTTCTCAGGCTTCCACCGGCTCACTCAGTGGACAGTCCGGTGTGACGGTTCAAGATAGCAGACAAAAGCCTAAGTTTTATATTTCGTGTTTAAGAAATCGTTGACGAAAGAGAACTGTGCAAACATATCGTCGTCGTTTGACCGTCATACCCCCCCTATGGACGACATAGTAACAGGCATCCCTGGCGTAGAGAAACAGCTGAAAGAGTTGGTAACGTAAGACACCAGGTCCGGATGGAGTCTCAATTCGATTTTACAAAGGGTTCTCTACGGCATTGATCCCTTATTTAGCTTACGATTATAGCGAATCTCTCGTCCAGCGACACTCAGCGATGCCCCAGAGAAATGTGTTAGGTCCGCTGCTATTTTTTGTATACGTAAATGATCTGACGGACTGTATGGGCAGCGATCTGCGGTTGTTTGTTGATGTCCTGTGGTGTATGGGGAGGAGTCAACGTTGAGAGAGTGTAAGAAGGTACAAGATAGGCAAAATTTCTAGTTTGTGTAATGACTGGTAGATAGCTCTAAATATAAAAAAAGTAAGTTAATGCTGGTAAGTAGGACAAACAAACCCATAATGTTCGGATACACTATCAGTAGTGTCTGATTGAGACAGAGATGTTTAAATATCTGGCCGTAACGTTGCAAAGTGATATGAAATGGGACGAGCATGCGCGAACTGTGGTTGTTGTTGTTGTGGTCTTCAGTCCTAAGACTGGTTTGATGCAGCTCTCCATGCTACTCTATCCTGTGCAAGCTTCTTCATCTCCCAGTACCTACCGCAATCTACATCCTTCTGAATCTGCTTAGTGTATTCATTTCTTGGTCTCCCTCTACGATTTTTACCCTCCACGCTGCCCTCCAATACTAAATTGGTGATCCCTTGATGCCTCAGAACATGTCCTACCAACCGATCCCGTCTTCTGGTCAAGTTGTGCCACAAACGTCTCTTCTCCCCAATCCTATTCAATACTTCCTCATTAGTTATGTGATCTACCCATCTAATCTTCAGCATCCTTCTGTAGCACCACATTTCGAATGCTTCTATTCTCTTCGTGTCGATACTATTTATCGTCCATGTTTCACTTCCATACATGGCTGCACTCCATACAAATACTTTCAGAAATGACTTCCTGACACTCGATGTTAACAAATTTCTCTTCTTCAGAAACGCTTTCCTTGCCATTGCCAGTCTATATTTCATATCCTCTCTACTTCGACCATCATCAGTTATTTTGCTCCCCAAATAGCAAAACTCCTTTACTACTTTAAGTGTCTCATTTCCTAATCTAATTCCCTCAGCATCACCAGACTTAATTCGACTACATTCCATTATCCTCGTTTTTCTTTTGTTGATGTTCATCTTATATCCTCCTTTCAAGACACTGTCCATTCCATTCAACTGCTCTTCCAAGTCCTTTGCTGTCTCTGACAGATTACAATGTCATCGGCGAACCTCAAAGTTTTTATTTCTTCTCCATGGATTTTAATACCTACTCCAAATTTTTCTTTTGTTTCCTTTACTGCTTGCTCAATATACAGATTGAACAACATCGGAGAGAGGCTACAACCCTGTCTTACTCCCTTCCCAACCACTGCTTCCCTTTCATGTCCCTCGACTCTTATAACTGTCATCTGGTTTCTGTACAAATTGCAAATAGCCATTTGCTCCCTGTATTTTACCCTGCCACCTTTAGAATTTGAAAGAGAGTATTCCAGTCAACATTGTCAAAAGCTTTCTCTAAGTCTACAATTGCTAGAAACGTAGGTTTGCCTTTCCTTAATCTTTCTTCTAAGATAAGTCGTAAGGTCAGTATTACCTCACGTGTTCTAGTATATCTACGGAATCCAAACTGATCTTCCCCGAGGTTGGCTTCTACAAGTTTTTCCATTCGTCTGTAAAGAATTCATGTTAGTATTTTGCAGCTGTGACTTATTAAACAGATAATTCAGTAATTTTCACATTTGTCAACACCTGCTTTCTTTGGGATTGGAATTATTATATTCTTCTTGAAGTCTGAGGGTATTTCGCCTGTTTCATACATCTTCCTCACCAGATGGTAGAGTTTTGTCAGGACTGGCTCTCCCAAGGCCGTCAGTAGTTCCAATGGAATGTTGTCTACTCCGGGTGCCTTGTTTCGACTCAGGTCTTTCAGTGCTCTGTCAAACTCTTCACGCAGTATCATATCTCCCATTTCATCTTCATCTACATCCTCTTCCATTTCCATAATATTGTCCTCAAGCACATCGCCCTTGTATAGACCCTCTATATACTCCTTCCACCTTTCTGCTTTCCCTTCTTTGCTTAGAACTGGGTTTCCATCTGAGCTCTTGATATTCATACAAGTCGTTCTCTTATCTCCAAAGGTCTCTTTAATTTTCCTGTAGGCAGTATCTATCTTACCCCTAGTGAGATAAGCCTCTACATCCTTACATTTGTCCTCTAGCCATCCCTGCTTAGCCATTTTGCACTTCCTGTCGATCTCATTTTTGAGACGTTTGTATTCCTTTTTGTCTGCTTCATTTACTGCATTTTTATATTTTCTCCTTTCATCAATTAAATTCAATATTTCTTCTGTTACCCAAGGATTTCTACTAGCCCTCGTCTTTTTACCTACTTGATCCTCTGCTGCCTTCACTACTTCATCCCTCAAAGCTACCCATTCTTCTTCTACTGTATTTCTTTCCCCCATTCCTGTCAATTGCTCCCTTATGCTCTCCCTGAAACTCTCTATAACCTCTGGTTCTTTCAGTTTAGCCAGGTCCCATCTCCTTAAATTCCCACCTTTTTGCAGTTTCTTCAGTTTTAATCTACAGGTCATAACCAATTGATTGTGGTCAGAGTCCACATCTGCCCCTGGAAATGTCTTACAATTTAAAACCTGGTTCCTAAATCTCTGTCTTACCATTATATAATCTATCTGATACCTTTTAGTATCTCCAGGATTCTTCCATGTATACAACCTTCTTTCATGATTCTTAAACCAAGTGTTAGCTATGATTGTGTTGTGCTCTGTGCAAAATTCTACCAGGCGGCTTCCTCTTTCATTTCTTAGCCCCAATCCATATTCACCGACTCTGTTTCCCTCTCTCCCTTTTCCTACACTCGAATTCCAGTCACCCATGACTATTAAATTTTCGTCTCCCTTCACTATCTGCATAATTTCTTTTATTTCATCATACATTTCTTCAATTTCTTCGTCATCTGCAGAGCTAGTTGGCATATAAACTTGTACTACTGTAGTAGGTGTGGGCTTCGTATCTATCTTGGCCACAATAATGCGTTCGCTATGGTTTTTGTAGTAGCTTACCCGCATTCCTATTTTCCTATTCATTATTAAACCTACTCCTGCATTACCCCTATTTGATTTTGTGTTTATAACCCTGTAGTCACCTGACCAGAAGTCTTGTTCCTCCTGCCACCGAACTTCACTAATTCCCACTATATCTAACTTCAACCAATCCATTTCCCTTTTTAAATTTTCTAACCTACCTGCCCGATTAAGGGATCTAACATTCCACGCTCCGATCCGTAGAACGCCAGTTTTCTTTCTCCTGATAACGACATCCTCCTGAGTAGTCCCCGCCCGAAGATCCGAATGGGGGACTATTTTACCTCCGGAATATTTTACCCAAGAGGACGCCAATGTCATTTAATCATACAGTAAAGCTGCATGCCCTCGGGAAAAATTACGGCCGTAGTTTCCCCTTGCTTTCAGCCGTTCGCAGTACCAGCACAGCAAGGCCGTTTTGGTTATTGTTACAAGGCCAGATCAGTCAATCATCCAGACTGTTGCCCTTGCAACTACTGAAAAGGCTGCTGCCCCTCTTCAGGAAGCACACGTTTGTCTGGCCTCGCAACAGATACCCCTCCGTTGTGGTTGCACCTACGGTGCAGCTATCTGTATCGCTGAGGCACGCAAGCCTCCCCACCAACGGCAAGGTCCATGGTTCATGGGGGGGGGGGGGGGGGAGATGAAAGGTGGACTTCGTTTACTGGCAGAAATTTGGGAAAGTATGGTTCATCTGTAAAGGAGACCGCATATAGGACTCTAGTCGACCTGTTTTTGAGTACTGCTCAAGTTTTTGTGATGCGTACCAAGTCAGCTTAAAGGAGGGTATCGAAGCAATTTAGATTTGTTACCGGTAAGGTTCGACCAACACGCGGATATTACGGAGCGTTTGAAGTTGACTGCAGAACACTTCTACTGCCGCCAACATTCTGTATATTTCGCATAAGGACCAACAAGACAAGATACGGTAAATTAGGGCTCATACGGAAGCTTATAGGCAGTCGTCTTTCCTCTGCTCACTTTCCGAGTGGAACATTAAAGGAAATGACTAGTAGTGGTACAGAGTTACTCTCTGCTACGCACGGTCAGGTGGCGTGAACAGTAAGTATGTAGATGTAGACGTAGAATGTAATACACATAGAGCATAGAAATAAATTGTTACTGCAGAACGTTCTACTACCAAAATAACTGTTTCCGATCGATAGTTATTTGTCTCTAAACCCTCAGTTTTGCACAATTTAGAACTGAAAGGCTTGGGTCACCCTACATACAATTCACCAGTTGCGGAAGACACTGATGTCGAAGAATCAGGCTTCGTAGTGGTAAGACACTGGACTCTCTATCTTTCCTCCCTTTCTTTTTTTTTTTTGGGGGGGGGGGGGGTGGGCAGGTAGAGACTCAAATAACCATATGGCTATCCACAGCCAGACCTTTTGTTATTTCCAAAATCGTTTAAGGCGAGTACTGGGATGGTTCCATTGGACGGATGGTTTCTCCCCAGATCCTACAGACTGCTAACGTGTACCAGTGGTGGATTTTGGACAGAAAACTCTCTTTGGAAGGCCAACTGTCAATTTATTTCGTTGTGCCTCCTCATAGGTAATGAATGAGTCATACAGTATGGGAAACCTCGGGAGGATGTTGAGTTACGTAGTAGGGAAGAGTGTTTTTACTTCGTGCTCAATGGCCCCTTTCCATGCGTGTCTTTTGAGCATAGAAGGCTTCGACCTCGCCTATGGAGGCACCTGCCTTGATGGATAATACAGATTTGTTCTGCAATTATTATGCAGCATGTGATTTTACCGACAGATGCCAGTTTCCTGTTTTGCCCTGTGATGACATTTGCAATAACTTTAAACGTGTATGCAACACATTTTATTCACTGTCACTGATGTGAATGTTTCCCAATCCGTAGTCACTGTTTCGTCTTAAAGTAATTCTTCTGTCGTTCTCAAAAGGCATAGAGCATTTCGTTCCTGTCACTAATATTTCGCCAACCACTGTGGCCGAGCGGTTCTAGGCGCTTCAGTCCGAAACTGCGCTGCCGCTACGGTCGCAGGTTCGAATCCTGCCTCGGGCATGCATGTGTGTGATGTCCTTAGGTTAGTTAGGTTTACGTAGCTCTAAGTCTAGGGGACTGATGACCTCAGATGTTAAGTCCCATAGTGCTTAGAGCCACCAATCATTTCAGCAAAGAAAAAACAACTGTGCTGGAATGACTACCTATTTCTTTCCATGTTAAAACAATTTCACGTTTTTGCGGAGTAATCCATAAATTACGTATCACACGCGAGCAAGAACATTGACACTACTCAAAATTGCAGTACGTGAGAAAAATTGTCTTAAGAAATTCGGTAAAACTTACACTGACATAGCTTCCTGTAAATATCACGTTCGTATTTTTGGCAGTAAATCATTATATTCTGCACAACAGTAATATGGAAGTGTAGCTCTGTTCTTTATATATACAGGGTGTATCATTTATCTTGACCATCCTAAATAACTGTTTGTCCAGGTGCAAATTACGCAATGTTTCAAGCAAACGTTCTTTAGCCGTCAGGACATCAATCAGCATGATCGCCTTCGTTGTAGCTTTGTTTTTTTACACATAAATGAAGAACGGTATGATTTTTTATAATAGAACCTTGTATTTTTTATTCGGTAATTCATTTCGTCTCCTAAAGACTTATTCAAATGGTTCAAATGGCTCTGAGCACTATGGGACTCAACTGCTGTCGTCATAAGTCCCCCAGAACTTAGAACTACTTAAACCTAACTAACCTAAGGACATCACACACATCCATGCCCGAGGCAGGATTCGAACCTGCGAGCGTAGCGGTCGTGCGGTTCCAGACTGTAGCGCCTTTAACCGCTCGGCCACTCCGGCCGGCTAAGACTTATTCAAAAATGTATCACACTGTACCATTCACTGAAACACAACATTTTGTAATTTGCATCTGGACAAGCAGTTATTTAGGGTGGTCAAGATAAATGGGACAAACCGAGAAAGGGGATCCAATATGAAGTTCCCTTGTAGGAGAAACCTCCATTTTTTGCTTTTGCGCTGCAACTCACAAAATTTCGTAACATTTACAACAGCTGTAATCATCGAAACGGTGTCTGTTCCTTGAGACATGTATGCATGTCTGTAGGACATCGTAATCTAAGATATATATACTGTACATATACAGATATTGTAATAATCAATGATATTAAATACTGTACTCACTTTATACACGATAAGTATCACAACTCAGAATGAGCCATGCCTACCTGCCAATATCAATGCTGAAGCGATGAAATAGCCTGCAACAAAACTGACACAACGGCCCTGAAGTGGACAAATTGCGAAATGGAGATGTGACGTTTTTCGTGCACGTTGAGGCATTTCACACTTATTTTTCTGTGCAAGTTATGGAATGTCGCCATCTATATGTGGTACATCTAGATGATGAAGTCGGTCTGTTAAAACGACGCTGTTATAAAGATAAAATAAAATTAGAGTCAGTGTGTAAAAATAAAACTAGAATGAAAGAGAATATCGAACACGTATTTTTCTACCTTGCGTATAAGTGTGCTACTTCTGCAAGTGTTCCATCAGAGGTTGTTGTTTTCCTTGGATGGGAACACATTTAGTACATCGTGCACTTCAACTACGCCGCCGGGCTAGTCTTGTCTTCCAAGATAGGCTCCACCTGCCAGTGCATACGACGTAGCGGCGCAGCTGTTTCAGCGCGTTTGCAGGTGGCATGTGTCTAAGAAAATCTTACATTTATTTCTAAAAACCTGTGCTCCTGAAAAACTGTTTGTCCATTCTGCACTTTCTCTGGTTCCTACGAGCGGTGCCCGAAAATTTCAAATTCTTCCAGTACACTACGGAAAGGACTCTTTGAGGCTGTATTCATTACTTCCATGTAATGTAGTGTATTTTGTGTGTAACGCCGCACATTGGCGACGGCACTGTAATGGGCTCCAGCAAGCCTAGGTTCACTTCCGGAGGAGGCCGAGCAGGTCTTACGAAACACACAAAAACTAGATCACTTTATTAAAGTTCGAAAAATCTAAACCACTCGAACTGCAAACGATCTTCGAGCACAGGAACATCACTAATGTATTTGCTACTGTCACTGTACTCTATTAGTTGGTACAACACACTATAAATGTCCATACAGTTTTGACTTCTAATGTGAATGGCCGTTAGAGTGTACGGTGTAAAACGTCTGCAAGCAAACTCCCTTCAACAATCGTCGGAAGGATCCAGGAGGGAGCGTTGTGATCTGGGAAATGTTATCATGGCATTCCCTGGGTGATTCCACCATTCTGAAACGTACATTGTATGCATCCATCCTTGGAGATCATGTCCACCCCTTCACGCAATTTGTTTTTCCTCGGCAGAATGATATCTGCCAGCAGGACAATGCGAAGTCTCGCACAGCTCGCAGTATAAATTTGTGGTTCGAAGAGCTCTAGGAGGGGTTTGCCGTACTCCCCTGGCCACCAAACTCCCTGGATGTAAACCAAATCGATAATCTGTGGGACCACCTCGATTGGGCTGTTCGCGTCATGGATCCTCGACTGGCCATGGTATTGGAGTTGCCGTGGCTTCACATTCCTGTCGGTATCCTTCCAGGGCCTCACTGACGCTCGCACTGCACGTACGTGCTGAAAACGGTGGTTATTCAGGCTTTTTACATGTGGTCACTTTAATGTGACTGGACCGTGTATTATTGATATTGTTATAGTATATGTTTTCGTGCCTCTAGTTTACTAACATTCTCAACAACGACTCTGAAATCGACTCCATTTGAAACTTTTCATTTAACTTATAGCCAGCCGCTGTGGCCGAGCGGTTCTAGGCTCTTCAGTCCGGAACCGCACTGCTGCTACGGTCGCAGGTTCGTATCCTGCCTCGGGCATGGATGTGAGTGATGTCCTTAGTTTGGTTACGTTTAAGTAGTTCTAAGTTCCGCGGACTGACGACCTCAGCTGTTAAGTACCATAGTGTTTAGAGCCATTTGAACCATTTTTTTTACTTATAAATTGGTAAAACGGACATACTGGGTAGTCGTTATTGGTTCGTCGTTGAGTGTACTTTATGTTTTAGAAAATTTATGAACCGGGTAATGATTCACTGAAGTCGCACATTTAACTGAAATCGGAGATTTTTTTGGGCTGTCTAGCAGCAACCTCCACAATCGTATAGGTGCACGTAGATGCATACGGTACCTTTTTATTCCCTGGAGCACCTTCTTCTTATCAAACTCATTTCTACCAGATTCTCCAGTGTTACAACCAGAGTGTCATCAGAAATTTTAGGTGTAAATTTTGTTTAAAAATTTGGAAAACTTTGGTGACTTCGTACATGACCCTGAATCGTTATGAAGTCCTCCTGTAAATCGCTCTATGCGTTCAAACATTGATCAAAGAACCTCTTTTTGAAACGATAATGCAGCTCTATGATCTAGTTCAGCCAGGGCTGTTTTATTTACCCTGTTTCTTCCTCGTCGGTCAATGTTAATGTCTATATAATTGCATTTTTAGTGCTAAAAGTAACAGCACTTTCTGTAATTGTAGCTCGTTCTGTCATTAAAAACTCATTCAGGTTTTTTATTTGGCGAGTCTTTTATACAAAATCATTTTTGGAGATTGTATATGTTGTTGAACTGAATTTACTTCTTCGAGTATAGTGTGCTAAAAGTTGATGTTGGTCAAAAACATAAAATCACATACAGCTGGAAGGACCAAACTTGCTCTAACTCCAGTAACAAGGTTTGCCTTGGATGGCAGTGCTCCCAGCTGTTTCCATGTTTTCTTTCACAGTTTTACACGAATTGTAGAGAGCACTTCAGTGAGTGTCAGACAATCATTTCAAATTTTTTCCTGTTTTTTTTTTTCCCTGCAAGTAATTCCCACCTGTATGTAAAAGGTGAGAAGAACGAGTATAACTTCTCTCCAATTACAAAATAGGTGAAGCTGGTGGCAACACATGAGAGTTCATGAACTGCACAAAGATGTATGGAATGATTAGCACACAACTGTGGGGCTGATTTCCCGAATTTTTCATTGTACTCCTCCTGTACACTTGACACTGACATGGCATCGTCATATCCCCAGCCCTACACAACGCCAAAACCATTCTCTCTTTTTGCAGCTGGCGTTAAATATCGCATGACATATCATCTACAGTCTTTCCCTCATAAAAATATCCGAGAAGTATTCCCAAACTTCCAAAATGTAGTATTCTGTATGGACGGCCAATTATTTGACACATTTGGTCAATTCTGCTTTTATCGGGAATGGTTTCAAATATTATTCCGTAATATTTAGCCTATTTTATATATGCAATAACTTTTTTCCTTAACTTGTTCATCCAAAATAAAAAAGAATTAATTTTTTACCGCTTTTGACGTATAACAAGTTACTCTCTTTAATCCAGCAGCGGTTTCCTTTAGTTTTAAACAATGCTCAACCAATACTGGTTTGTATTTCGGAATCAGTTTGTATTTCGCGATCAGCTGCACTTATTTTAAAAAATTTCCTCTATTTTCCGATGAAACGTCTTCTCTATGACCGTGGAAAGCAAGGTTTGGTGGACTAAAAATAATACCTAAAAGGCGCTATAAGATGTTTCTCCATTGTCTTACCATTAACAATCTTCTGATTATTTTTGTCAATGATTTTGTAAGTTTCAAGCCCCTAGAGAGGAATTTTATAAATGTTCAGTTGGTGCTTCATGCTTTGGTATCTACGGATACAATTTCCACCACTAACAGAAGAGGGAAATAAATTCATTTTTGTTGGTATCGCCCTCAGAGGCAAACAACTGGGTGCTAAAACAATCCAGAATTTCTGTTGGTGGTAAGTACATCATTCATTTCCTTAAATATTGGGCTCGTTCAAATGTGAGTAAAACTACGATGATGTTAAACAACGATGTGTACCTTCAGTTTGTTCGTCTGGTGTTTCCATAGAGTCAAAGATTCCCTCCTTATTTTAGTATACTTCACTACCTTTTTCAATAATCACCATTCTGATATGCTCTTGAACATGTATTGGCCAGTGTGCTGTATCATTGAATGAAGAAAAGTTGAAATTACATTCATCCTAAATATGTTCATTCTCAGTAATTTCCTAATCGTTATTATCTATATCATCTTTTTTTTCAGTGTCACTTAGTCCAAGTCTACAATAAAATTGCATACAGAAGGCTTTTCAGCTATGTTTTGTCTCAACGTCAATAATTACCTGTACGGTGGAGCCAGATTATTCTTTTCTTCGCCATCTTTATTTTCTCCACAAGCGGAAAGTTATTTGGATAAAAATCATGCAAGTAGTTTAGCGTCTGTCGTCTCTTCTTTTCTTTTCTGGCATAGAGCGAGCGGGGGCACCGATTTAAGGCGCTGAAGTAGATAAAGATCTATGCGATATTGGGTTACTTTCTCCGTATAAAGTCTAGATGACTCTATTGTTGATCTTGATGTCTACTGTTGGTAGAAAGAGTTGCATTAGTCTAGATGACTATTCTTGTTCATCCAGTTGGATTTTCGTATTCACATAATAAACTGTGTAATAATTAAATATGACCTTTGAAAAAGTAATTTTTAAAATGTAACGCTTAATTTCAATACTTAATAAATCAATTAAGCAAAATTCACAGTTAAACCGTCAGCGCGTATTTTTAAATTGTACGTATAGTGCTCGTGTGTAGATGACGTAGCTATAAAATATTTTTTTGTGTAGAATAATTGCGTCTAGCAGACAACTAGTTATCATTCTACAGTTTTCAGTATCATGAAGCATTTTACAAAAACTCTAAAAATTCCGAACACAACCGATTGGCTGTTACTATTGCCTGATAATAGGAAAGTAGGTACCTATGTTTGTATCTTACGTACGAATGGGCCTTGAACTGTAAATTGACTCTTATTTACTAAACATATTTTGATTACAAATGGTCTGGATCGAAGGCAAGAGGTGGGCCGCCCTTTCCGCCTCCACCCCTTATTCCAGCACACCGAGCGGGGTGGCGCAGTGGTTAGACACTGGACTCGCATTCGGGAGGACGACGGTTCAGTCCCGCGTCCGGCCATCCTGATTTAGGTTTTCTGTAATTTCCCTAAATCACTCCAGGCAAATGCCGGGATGGTTCCTCTGAAAGGGCACGGCCGACTTCCTTCCCAATCCTTCCCTAATCCGATGAGACCGATGACCACGCTGTCTGGTCTCCTTCCCCAAACCAACCAACCAACCTTATTCCAGCACTGGATGAAACCTGCTGGCGGCATACAGTCCACCTCTCGAATAGTATCAATGGGGCCTCCAAGCTTAACATCCTATAGACGACAATGATGATTTACAAGAGACTGAATTCAGCATAGAGGACATAGAGCAAATACGGCGCTTGACACAGTCCCAGTTCTGAAACGCGAGTGTCGTTATTTGATAAGTGCGCCGCCTGCTAAGGGAAACTAGAAGGAACATAAAACACAAACGTGGCGCCAATAGAACACGAAAGGCAGACGGAACAGTTTGACGCACACATATTAGCCTACAGAAACGAATGGGCGATGAAAGGACTTAATTCGAGAATATTAGTGCTGATAGGATAGGTAGATAATGACAACTGTTTCAGCAACATTTGCAAAATTCACAATTAGGCAAAAATGAAATGATTAAGGAAGTACTTACTAACTTCTCCGGCTGTTATCGTCTTATCTCAGGAGGACATCCCCGGGACAGCTGATGAGATATTCGGGTGTGATATGCAACAACAGTATATTAAAAAATGCGACCATATGCATCAAGGTAAATATTTAAATAGCGCAAGTGCAAACATTCAAGTAAATGTACACAACATATCATGTGTCATAGCAGGAGTACACATCATGAATATCACTGCTCTTGCTAACATCCAAATGTATTGAAATTAGCATAATATTTTAACCTTACCAGTTCACTGGAAATCGATCGCTATAGCCTTGCCTTGGTGGCTGATTTCAATTGAATTTCATCACCGTAGCGTCAGACCCAGAAATGCAACGTAAACGAAAACTGGTACGCCTCATTAACAATTTAGATCTGGAGGCTACCGTAGACATAAGTCGTGATGGCAGGTGGCGACATACATTCCGTACGAACAAGTCACCATTTAACTTAGATCGTGTACGTGTCCGATGAAATTTAACAAATCACTTATCTGGAGCAGAAATTTGACTGGTTTATTTCTAACCCTTACGCACCTCTCAATAAAGAACAAACTTACAATATCGCTTGTAGAAAGTAACCATGTACACATCACAGTCTGGTCTTTAGTAAACGACATACGAATAATAAATAATAAAATAAAAATAAATAATAAATAAAAGTAAATAATAATAATAAAATAAATTTTTATCCAACAGGAGTAAAACCACATAGCAGCTTCGAAGAGAGGTGTACGAGTACTGGAGCGAAAACAACCACTTCGAATGCTTCTTGTGATACTTTGAGAGCCTCCGCAGTCTCGACGGAGATTCGGTAGTACACTCCTACGGCGATTTTCCACTTTTGGATTTAATCTGATACACCTACCACTCACCCATGATGATTAAGGGAGAATAGAGGTCTTTGGCTCGTTACAGCTACAACATTTCCGTCGCTAAATCGGTTTGGCGGGATCCTTGCATGGGTGTGAGCAGTCGAGAAACGCAGCGGCAGAGAACATTTGTCATATTCTAAATGTTCTAAAAGATGTTTCGTCCATGGCTGATTTTCACATTTTCCAGTATCGTCTGGATTGTGGTACTGTGGTCTTCCACTTCTTTTGAGACACCCGGTTCTTCCAAATGACGTGGTCTGCCACTTTTATTCTTGGCCATGGAGACTTGTTTGACCACACTGGAAGCGTCCACTACGAATAACCTTTGTCTAACACGACGGTGCATCGCTGTCCTACACTTCCACCAACTTAGCAGACAATGTTGCTGCGCTGTTGTTCTGTAAGTTCAGAAAACGAAATACTCCCCGATGCTCAGCTTTATCAACGGCTGCGTTTTGGCTCTTCTACCAGTTTGCTACGGCACTGTGGAGCTGGAATTTTTGATTTTATTGTGTATCTGTACTGCAGACAAACAAAAATTTGCATCGCAACTTTATTTTTTTGAGGTGATAACATTTTTTGACTACCCTTCATATTATTTGGGCAGTGCGTGCAATGAATTTTCATTGTGAGTTAGGAGATAGCTTAGGGAAATGTTTGCCATTCTGAACAACCGTGTTTTAGCATACATGTAATCTCGAAAACGTTCATATAATCTTCAATCACTGCATCTATACTAATAATCCTGAAGCCACTTCACAGTGTGCGGTGATGAATCCTTCTGGCACCACTATTTGATTTATCCTCTCGTTTCCATTCGCGAACGGCGCTTGGAAATAATTATTATCGATAAACATCCCTATTAGCTCTAATTTCTCGAATTTCTCACTGTCGTCACTTAAGGAGATGTATTTGAGGATGAGTAATAATTTGACCGTTGCCGGAACGGCCTTTCTCCGAATTTCAGTAGTAAACCACTACATGATAAACAAGGCTTTACTTACAGCGTCTGCCTAATGAATTTGTTGAGCACCTCTGTAACGCTTCCGCGCTGACTAAACGACCCCGCGACGAAATGCGTTGCTCTTCGTTCGATCTTCTGTATCTCTTCTACAAGTCTACCTGATAAAGGTCCCAGTGTGATGAGTAATATTCAAGAATCGATCGAACAAGTGTTTTACAAGCCACCTCTCTTGCGAATAAGCTACATGACCTTAACTTTCTTCCTATGGATCTCAGTCTAGCATTTACTTGCCTACTATTTGTTTTATTTCCTCATTCCATTTAATGTCGCTCTGGATGGTTGCTCCTAGATATTTTGCTGTAGATGTTGTTTCCAGCAATTTTTCATCGATGTCTCAGTTGTACAGTAGTCGATTTCTTCTCCTCTGAAAGCACAATGTGTTACATTTATTTACATTCCGGCTTAAATGCCAGCCCCAGAATCATTCATCAATCCTCTGCACATCCTCCTGCAAATCACGACGGTCTTTTGGCGTTGCTACCTTCTCGCAGGCAACCGCATCATCTGTGAATAGCCTTACGGGGCTCACTACAAGTTCTATTAGATTATCTACACACTGATGAGACAAAACATCATGACCACCTGCTTAATAGCTTGCTCGTCCGGCCTCGGAACGAAATGCATAACCGACTCTGCGTATCAGGGGTCCGTCGGTTTCTTGGTAGGTTCGTTGAGATACGTAACATTAGATATCTGCGCACAGGTCATGTAAGTCGCGTAAATAAAGGCCCGCTCATTTGCATACGCGATGAGGGCCACCGATAGGGATCCAGTTGGGTTCCACAGGATTTAGATCAGACGAAACTGGTCGCCGAGACATCAATCTGAGTTCACAATAATTCTCCTCAAACGTCTGTAGCAAGGTTGATTCCGAGACCCGGACAATTCAAATGGCTCTGAGCACTATGAGACTTAACATCTGAGGTCATCTAAACTAAGAACTAAACTCCTCCCGCACAGGCCATGATGGACCAACGGTACCGACCGGCCGCCGTGTCATCCTCAGCCCACAGGCATCACTGGATGCGGATGTGGAGGGTCATGTGGTCATCACACTGAAATGTCCCCTTTGAAAAATTATTGAATTACTGTGCTGATAAACCCCTTACGTTATTTGATTTTCAAGCAGCTGAGCAGAACTGAACGTACTCAGACATTTCGCTCTTTACTTATTCTGATCAACACTAAACTGGCCCACAATATTTTTAGCGCAACGCAATCTAACTTTCAAAAATCCCTAAAAAAGAATGTCCCTGACTAACAATAACCTATACCTTTCATGAATCACTTACCTCACAAAAATCTTTGTTACTCGAACTACTGCAATACAGCGAGCGCCAGTACTGCCAGCTAAATAAAAGATTCTAACAACTGAAGGGACTAACTACTGATAGGCATAGTTAGCAAATGAAAGATTTTGATAAAGAACAAACAATGTATTTACCTTAATAGTGTTCATGACATCCAGTCTTACAAATTTACTGTCTCTGATGGAGACACGTCCAGATCATCCGCTCTCAAAACTCCGCCATTTCTCTCCCCACATCCACCACTGCTGGCGGCTCACCTCCAACTGCGCAACGCTACGCACTGTTAACAGCCAACTGCCCAACACTACAATAGCAAATTACAACAATGCAAACCAGCCACAGACTGCACACAGCACAGTCAGTGATTTTCGTATAGAGTGCTACATGGCGTTAGCAACATAAAAACCTAAACAGCCTACTTACAACACTGCTCGCCCGGCCGTATGTCAGTTTCAGAGACCGGAGCCGATACTTCTCAATCAAGGCTGAGTGCACCCCGCTTGCCAACAGGGCTCGGCAGACCGGATGGGCACCCATCCAAGTGCTAGCCCAGCCCGACAGCGCTTATCTTCGGTGATCTGACGGGAACCGGTGTGACCACTGCGGCAAGGCCGTTGGCATCTGAGGTCATCAGTCCCCTAGAACTTAGAACTACTTAAACCTAACTAACCTAAGGACATCACGCACATCCATGTCCGAGGCAGGATTCGAATCTGCGACCGTAGCGGTGGCGCAGTTCCAGACTGAAGCGCCTAGAACCGTTCGGCCACAACGGCCGGCCACGCGGACAATTATACTGATGAAAGATGTCATCGCCGAGGGGGAAGACAACAAGCATGAAGGGATGCAGATCGTTCGCAGCTGTCAGCGTGTCTTCGATTACTACCATCCAAGAGCAGGAGAATGTCTCCTATAAATAATATTGCTCCCACCAGCATTTGTCGAGACGATCATCGACCTAGTGTAGCAAAAATGTGATTCGCCCGAAGAGGCCCACTGCAGTCGTAATTGACGATGTCGTTGGGTCCACATGTGAACACGTAGGGATGGTCTGCTGCGGAGCTCCATGTTCAACAATATACGATGAACGTTGCGCTCCGAAACAGAGTAGACAAGCCTCCGAACCCCACGTTCTGTGAAGAGTCGTGGACGTCCAACCATTTAGCGCCTAGTGGTAGTTTCACTGTCCTTCTTCCTCTTTCCTTAGATACTCAACACAGTAGCCCGTGAACATCCGACCAGCCTCGCCGCGTCCGAGATACTCGATCACAGGCTCTGCGTGATGATAATCTGCTCTTTGCCAAGGTCGCTTCCCCATTTGCAGCCCACATGTTCGCTAGACTGATGCCCCCTCCTTGTCTGCTCCGCTTGCATACGCTTGTCGCGGCGTCACGTGCCCGCAACGTCACTGGGCTCCAGCCACCGTCGCCGTGGGCATTAAATTACCTTTACATCTGTCAAATTTTTTATGTTAAGAGCGACGTGTCGAGTTCTGTCGAGAAGGAAGTTTTGAATTCAGTCAAAAAATCTGGTCCTAAACTCTTTAACCTAGTATTCGTTTTCACTAAACAGCAGAGCGGGACGGTGTAAAATGCATTTCTGTGGCCAGCAACACCGCATCAGCCTGAGCGCCGATTACGAAACCATTTTTCGCAAGATATCTGTTACCGGAATCCATGATAATTTTTGTCGAGGAGATTTTTGTTGTCCAAAAACGACATAATACATGAGCTCCCTAATTCTACAAAAGACTGGCGTCAGCGATTTAGGCCTATAATCATGTGCACCTGTCGTACGACGCTTACTGAAAATGGGAAAGATCTGCGTTTTTTTCCGTTCGGTAGGTACGCTTCGTTGCTGCAGTGACATACCATAAACAGCGGCTAGAATGGGAGCAAGTTCCTTGCACAATCTCCGTAGAATCTTATACGAGGGTTGGAACTTTAATACTGGCAACTATTTATTTACAGCTCGTACAAAATAGATACGTGTTTCAAAGTTTTACTGACCTACAAAGTAGTGACCCAGCATTGTGTATAACCCGTTGCCAGCGATGTGGAAGTCGTAGGATACTCTTAGCAGTGCCAGTTGGGTTGACAGAGCGGCGCGGTCTATTGCCCGACGAATTTGTAGCAGTTCTGAAGCGAATGCCGTGAAGTATTTCATTCAGTTTGGAAATCGAGTTGAACTTACGAGGACTTTAGTCAGGTTAGTGCAGTAGGTGGTACAGCACTTAGCAGCCCCATCAGTCAAACAAATCAGTAACAGCTTGCAGTGTATGTGCTTCAGCATTGTCCTGCAAAATGATGGTCAGGTCCTGCAGAAAGTGTCATCACTTCTGTCTACATGCTGTTCATTTTTCGAACACGACCTACGACCAGCTAAGAGACAGAAGTGATGACACTTTCTGCAGGAACTGACCATCATTTTGCAGGAAAATGCTCAAGCACGTACAGTACAAGCTGTTACTTATTTGTTTGACTGGTGGGGCTGCTAAGTGCTATACCACCTACTGCACCCCCCTGACTTAAGCCCTCGTGAGTTCAACTCGATTTCTAAACTGAAGGAAACACTTCACGGCATTCGCTTCAGAATTCGTCGCGCAGTAGACCGTGCCTCTCGAACTGTCAACACAAATGGCACTGCTAAGCGTGTCCTAGGACTTTCACATCGATGGTAACGGCTTGTACACAATGCTGGTGACTACTTTGAAGGTCAGTAAAACTTTGAAACATGTATCTGTTTTGTACGAGCTGTAAATAAATAGTTACCACTATTTAAGTGCCAACCCTCGTAGGTTTCTCATCTGGTTCTGGTGACTTTCCACTACTAAGCGATTGCAGTTGCTTTTCTATTTCACAATCACTTATCTCAATATCTGCGATTTCGATGTTTGTACGATAACTAAAAGGAGAGACCATATTACGATCTTCTACTGTAAATACGGAATTCAGTACTTCGGGTTTCTCTCTGTCATCTTCCATTTCGGTGCCAGTAGTTCCCTGAGTGTCTGATTCGATCCGCTTACTGAGTTTACGTGAGACCTAAACCTCCCAGGGTTGTTAGTCAGATCGGTTGGCAAAATTTTACTTTCAAGGTCATTGGACGCTTCTGTCATTGCCCTCCTTACGCTTATTTTCGCTTCGTTCAGCTTTTGTTAATAAGCTAGGTTCTCACTTCTCTCGAATCTGTGATGAAGCTATCCTTGTTTACGAAATAAAAGTTCCTTAGATTGATTTCACTATACTTTGGGTGTATATTCCTCATGCCACTATGCAGTAAATGGCGGAGGTTACAAATAATGGCGAATCCCTGTCCCATTCTATCCGCGTATAGAGTGAGAGAGGAATGATTTCCTAAATGCCTCCATATATGTTAATCTCTCTTATCTTAATTTAGTGATCCCTATGCAACATTAATTATGGTAGCAGTAGAACACCCGCACAGACTTCTTCGAATAATGCTTCCCTAAGTACCCAAGAGTCGTCTTTCTTCGAAAGATTCATATTTAACTTATCTGAGTATTACTACTACGTTCCTAGCAACGCGTATCTGGGATCTTTCGGTGTCTGTATAATGAATGTTGTGAGACATAAGGGACATTGGTCAGGTGGAAATTTTTTCACGTTCTGTGAAACTTTCCTTTTACAATATCTGTTCTTGTATTTGAGACGCATATAAACGACAATTTAATGCCCTATCTCACAATTTAATTACCACAAACCTGATTACATACATTCCATCTATAATTAATTACTCATGCGATCTGACTATATTCCATTTAAACTATTCCAACGGATAATGCAGTCCGTATTTAATTATCTGTTTAAGAACCATATTAACAATCTTATGATAGACCAACTTGTATCGTTGTTTCAATGGATTTTATCAGGCTCCAGTTCCACTGATGTGATTATAATTCTTCTTAAACGTGCGCTGATGGATCTACATCTACATCTACATAATTACTCTGCAATTCACATTTAAGTGCTTGGCAGAGGGTTCATCGAACCACACTCATACCATCTCTCTACCATTCCACTCCCGAACAGCGCGCGGGAAAAATGAACACCTAAACCTTTCTGTTCGAGCTCTGATTTCTCTTATTTTATTTTGATGATCATTCCTACCTATGTAGGTTGGGCTCAACAAAATATTTTCGCATTCGGAAGAGAAAGTTGGTGACTAAAATTTAGTAAATAGATGTCGCCGCGACGAAAAACGTCTTTGCTTTAATGACTTCCATCCCAACCCACGTATCATATCTGCCACACTCTCTCCCCTATTACGTGATAATACAAAACGAGCTGCCCTTTTTTGCACCCTTTCGATGTCCTCCGTCAATCCCACATGGTAAGGATCCCACAGCGCGCAGCAGTATTCTAACAGAGGACGCACGAGTGTAGTGTAAGCTGTCTCTTTAGTGGACTTGTTACATCTTCTAAGTGTCCTGCCAATGAAACGCAATCTTTGGCTCGCCTTCCCCACAATATTATCTATGTGGTCTTTCCAACTGAAGTTGTTCGTAATTTTAACACCCAGGTACTTAGTTGTATTGACAGCCTTGAGAATTGTACTATATATCGAGTAATCGAATTCCAACGGATTTCTTTTGGGACTCATGTGGATCACCTCACTCGTTATTCAGGGTCAACTGCCACCTGCCACACCATACAGCAATCTTTACTAAATGGCTTTGCAACTGATACTGGTCTTCGGATGACCTTACTAGACGGTAAATTACAGCATCATCTGCGAACAACCTAAGAGAACTGCTCAGATTGTCACCCAGGTCATTTATATAGATCAGGAACAGCAGAGGTCCCAGGACGCTTCCCTGGGGAACACCTGATATCACTTCAGTTTTACTCGATGACTTGCCGTCTATTATTGCGAACTGCGACCTTCCTGACAGGAAATCACGAATCCAGTCGCACAACTGAGACAATACCCCGTAGGCCCGCAGCTTGTTTAGATGTCGCTTGTGAGGAACGGTGTCAAAAGCTTTCCGGAAATCTAGAAATACGGAATCAACTTGAGATCCCCTGTCGAAAGCGGCCATTACTTCGTGCGAATAAAGAGCTAGCTGCGTTGCACAAGAACGATGTTTTCTGAAGCCATGCTGATTACGTATCAATAGATCGTTCCCTTTGAGGTGATTCATAATGTTTGAATACAGTATATACTCCAAAACCCTACTGCAAACCGACGTCAACGATATAGGTCTGTAGTTCGATGGATTACTCCTACTACCGTTCTTAAACACTGGTGCAACCTGCGCAATTTTCCAATCTGTAGGTACAGATCTATCGGTGAGCGAACGGTTGTGTATGATTGCTAAATAGGGAGCTATTGTATCAGCGTAATCTGAAAGGAACCTAATCGGTATACGATCTGGACCTGAAGACTTGCCCGTATCAAGCGATTTGAGTTGCTTCGTAGCCCCTAAGGTATCTACTTCTAAGAAACTCATGCTAGCAGCTGTTCGTGTTTCAAATTCTGGAATATTTCATTCGTCTTCCCTGGTGAAGGAATTTCGGAAAACTGCGTTCAATAACTCCGCTTTAGCGGCACAGTCGTCGGTAACAGTACCATCGGCACTGTGCAGCGAAGGTATTGACTGCGTCTTGCTGCTTGTGTACTTAATATACGACCAGAATTTCTTCGTATTTTCTACCAAATTTCGAGACAATGTTTCGTTGTGGAGCCTATTAAAGGCATCTCGCATTGAAGTCCGTGCCAAATTTCGCGCGTCTGTAAATTTTAGCCAATCTTCGGGATTTCGCGTTCTTCTGAACTTTGCATGCTTTTTCCGTTGCCTCTGCAACAGCATTCGGACCTGTTTTGTGTACCATGGGGGGTTCCATCTCTTACCAATTTATGAGGTATGAATCTCTCAATTGCTGTTGCTACTATATCTTTGAATTTGAGCCACATCTCGTCTACATTTGCATAGTCAGTTCGGAAGGAATGGAGATTGTCTCTTAGGAAGACTTCTAGTGACACTTTATCCGCTTTTTTAAATAAAATTATTTTGCGTTTGTTTCTGGTGGATTTGGAAGACACGGTATTGAGCCTAGCTACAACGACCTTGTGATCACTAATCCCTGTATCAGTTATGATGCTCTCTATTAGCTCTGGATTGTTTGTGGCTAAGAGGTCAAGTGTGTTTTCACAACCATTTACAATTCGCGTGGGTTTGTGGACTATCCGCTCGAAATAATTTTCGGAGAAAGCATTTAGGACAATCTCGGAAGATGTTTTCTGCCTACCACCGGTTTTGAACAAGTATTTTTGCCAACATATCGAGGGAAGGTTGAAGTCCCCACCAACTATAACCGTATGAGTGGGGTATTTATTTGTTACGAGACTCAAATTTTCTCTGAACTGTTCAGCAACTATATCATCGGAGTCTGGGGGTCGGTAGAAGGAGCCAATTATTAACTTAGTTCGGCTGTTAAGTATAACCTCCACCCATACCAATTCGCACGGAGTATCTACTTCGACTTCACTACAAGATAAACAACTACTGACAGACACAAACACTCCACCACCAATTCTGCCTAATCTATCTTTCCTGAACACCGTCTGAGACTTCGTAAAAATTTCTGCAGAACTTATTTCAGACTTTAGCCAGCTTTCTGTACCTATAACGATTTCACCTTCTGTGCTTTCTATTAGCGCTTGAAGCTCAGGGACTTTCCCAGCCAACTACAACAATTTAAAACTACAATTCCGACTGTTCCTTGATCCAAGCACGTCCTGTATTTTCCATGCACCCTTTGAGATTGCAGCCCACCCCGTACTTTCCCGAGGCCTTCTAACCCAAAAACCTTAATCATAAGGAAATAGGATGTTATTCAAGGGTTAAGTAGAAATTCTGATCACCGACAGTGTTTCAAATACTTAGTCCTTCTATCATTTTTCGAACAAATTCATTACTCTATTTCGTCATAAATACTCTCACTCCTTCTAGGATACAGCCTATAATCGAAACAGTCTCAAACAAGCTACCAGTCAGGGAAATTAGTTACAAGATCCTCGGTGAAACAGAACTAAATCGTGTACACTTGGGCCTCACATTGCATATTCCACCTGCCACAAAGTTAAATGATTTGGGAAACCGACTGTAAAAAGCAAAACGTCAATGTGTAGTAAAATGATTGGTGCATTTCTGTCACTGGATTGGCTTACTACAGAGAACTGGTTGGCTTCCTTTGTCCATAGGACATGTGGTTCCTCACGTCTCCAAATCCACAATATTACGCCAAATTAAATACAACAGAGCAATTCTCGTGGCCACGACGTACCACAGCAACTGAACCGCAAGGAATGTGCCAACGGAAGTGGCAGTTTGCAGAGCGGTGGAGAAATATTACCTAGTTCAACAGCGGCTTCTAGAAGGCGTATGTGATCGGCTCAACAGCAGCGCCGAGAGTGCTCTTCACGCTAAAAAATGACCTATTGGCCCTGCTCTTCCTGACGGTGTTCTGTACCGATTCAAAAATGGTTCAAATGGCTCTGAGCACTATGGGACTTAACATCTTAGGTCATCAGTCCCCTAGAACGTAGAACTACTTAAACCTAACTAACCTAAGGACATCACACAACACCCAGCCATCACGAGGCAGAGAAAATCCCTGACCCCGCCGGGAATCGAACCCGGGAACCCGGGCGTAGGAAGCGAGAACGCTACCGCACGACCACGAGATGCGGGCTCTGTACCGATCATGAAGGCACAACAACATCTCACGAAAATTTCGGCCAAAAGGCTAGCTTGCTGCGGGTGAAAACTGAAATAATGGTTATATCACTAGTCAAAAAAATGGTTCAAATGGCTCTGAGCACTATGGGACTCAACTGCTGAGGTCATTAGTCCCCTAGAACTTAGAACTAGTTAAACCTAACTAACCTAAGGACATCACAGACATCCACGCCCGAGGCAGGATTCGAACCTGCGACCGTAGCGGTCTTGCGGTTCCAGACTGCAGCGCCTTTAACCGCACGGCCACTTCGGCCGGCTATATATCACTAGTCGCAGCCCACCAGAGGTGTGGAGATTGATTACATTGCTCACCACAGCTCACCAGCGCCAACTTGCCGAAAATCTCAATTTGGTTTTCGTAATTATAATACTGAGTTGACAGGTCAAATAAATCTCATGGACTTTGAACAAAAATGATGGGACTATCCGAATGGAAGTGTCTCAAATGCAACAACAGAGCTGGTCGTACTAGTGTCTTGTATCCACTTTCCTTTGTGGATGCACTCCACTTTCCGAGAACGCTCCCAGCAAATCCAATCCTTCAGTTAGCCTTTCATCGTACTGTTTTTACACAACCAACCCATTAGAATCGCTTCTTAGTATTACCCCTAAATAAAGAATTTGTTGCTGCTCAAGATGTTCACCGCTAATCTTGCAATCGGCTACTATTGTGTTCTTTGTCTTTATTATAGACGTTATCTTAGATTTATCCACATTTAAAACAAGTTGCTATGCATTACAAGTGGAAATTTTGTCCAGGTCTATCTGAATTTCGTTATAATTGTCCAACAGTCTGGAAGCGCACGACCGCTACGGTCGCAGGTTCGAATCCTGCCTCGGGCATGGATGTGTGTGATGTCCTTAGGTTAGTTAGGTTTAAGTAGTCCTAAGTTCTAGGGGACTTATGACCACAGCAGTTGAGTCCCATAGTGCTCAGAGCCATTTGAACCATTTGAACCATAATTGTCCAGAGAGTAGAACTGTAGGTATTTTTAAAAATATCGGGAATCCAATACATCGATATTTAGAAAGGTATCAATATTGGACCTCGGTACATCGAAGGAAGATATCGACACATCGAAGTAAGATATATCGATGTACCAGGTATAAAAATATCGGCTGCACGTTGTAAATGTAACTCCCGTTTTGGATTTGCATATTTCGGTATTGATTTATTATTAGATATTCTGTACATCAACAAGGTAGCAGCCTGCTTATCCTCTTTAGAGCAAGAATAGAAAGGAGAACGATGCACGTTGGTGATAACCACTTTACTAACAATTATAACTGCATGTCAGGGGCACTATAAAAGTTTTCTGTCGTTCGCTTTCGTGCATATCGGATTTATTCAGGACACTTCACGTCGCCTTTCCTGTTGTTTTTTTTTTTTCTTTTTTTTCTGTCAATGCCAGCGATCTACCGGATATAGTGTCAAAACTACCTGGTGAAGTTAAACGCTGCAGGTGCTGTTGGTAGCGTCGAGCGCCGATTACGTCAGCATTTCCCCTCAGTCGTTTCCGCCCACCACAAAGACCAGTCTTATCATTTAGATTTTTGTTCATCATTATCAGCAACTGTTTTTGAAGAATGCTAATGTAAAGAAATAGCATACTAATAGCGTTAAAATGTCTCTCTCTCTCTCTTCTCTCTCTATTTTTTTAATTATTTTTTTTCGCAAGTAATGTGCTATTTCTTCATATCCTGGCATTCCATTCACACCACACCTACACTTGCTTCACACAGTCAGAGAGACTGAACGTGAGGAAAGCTCAAAAAATATATTACTGGCCATTCAAATTGCTACACCAAAAAGAAATGCAGATGATAAACGGGTATTCGTTGGACAAATATATTATACTAGAACTGACATGTGGTTACATTTTCACGCAATTTGGGTACATAGATCCTGAGAAATCACTACCCGGAACAACCACCTCTGGCCGTAATAACGGCCTTGATACGCCTGGGCATTGAGTCAATCAGAGCTTGGATGGCGTGTACAGGTACAGCTGCCCATGCAGCTTCAACACGATACCACAGTTCATCAAGAGTAGTGACTGGCGTATTGTGACGAGCCAGGTTGCTCGGCCACCATCGACCAGACGTTTTCAATTGGTGAGAGATCTGGAGAATGTGCTGGCCAGGGCAGCAGTCGACAATATTCTGTATCCAGAAAGGCCCGTACAGGACCTGCAATATGCGGTCGTGCATTATCTTGCTGAAATGCAGGGTTTCGCAGGGATCGAAAGATGGGTAGAGCCGCGGGTCGTAACACATCTGAAATGTAACGTCCCCTGCTCAAAGTGCCGTCAATGCGACCAAGAGGTGACCGAGACGTGTAAGCAATGGCACCCCATACCATCACGCCGGGTGATACTCCAGTATGGCGATGACGAATACACACTTCCAATGTGCGTTCACCGCGATGTCGCCAAACACGGATGCGACCATCATGATGCTGTAAACAGAATGTGGATTCATCCGAAAAAATGACGTTTTGCCATTCGTGCACCCAGGTTCGTCGTTGAGTACACCATCGCAGGCGCTGCTGTCTGTGATGCAGCGTCAAGGGTAACCGCAGCCATGGTCTCCGAGCTGATAGTCCATGCTGCTGCAAACGTCGTCGAACTGATCGTGCAGATGGTTGTTGTCTTGCAAACGTCCCCATCTGTTGACTCAGGGATCGAGACGTGGCTGCGCGATCCGTTACAGCCAAGCGAATTAGATGTCTGTCATTTCGACTGCTTGTGATACGAGGCCGTTGGGATCCAGCACGGCGTTCCTTATTACCCTCCCGAACCCACCGATTGCATATTCTGCTAACAGTCATTGGATCTCGACCAACGCGAGCAGCAATGTCGTGGTACGATAAACCGCAATCGCGATAGGCTGCAGTCCGACCTTTATCAAAGTCGGAAAAGTGATGGTATTTTACGCATTTCTCCTTCTTACACGAGGCATCACAACAACTTTTCACCAGGCAACGCCGGTCAACTGCTGTTTGTGTATGAGAAAACGGTTAGAAACTGTCCTCATGTCAGCACGTTGTAGGTGTCGCCACCGGCGCCAACCTTGTGTTAATGCTCTGAAAAGCTAATCATTTGCATATCACAGCATCTTCTTCCTGTTGGTTAAATTTCGCGTCTGGAGCACGTCATCTTCGTCGTGTAGCAATTTTAATGGCCAGTAGGGTATTTATACTTCTTCACATAGTGAAAGTAAAATTATCTTCTACTACAATTCAAAAGAATGGTTTCAAATATTTACCGAAAACGGCGAAAAAATATAATAGAAAATAAAAATATCGGGTCTCGGTATTGCCATTTCGATATCGATATACCGTGGTAAACAATACCGCCAATATATATAGATATTTTTTGGAGGAGGTATATGTGCATCGATATACCGTTATTTTACCAGCTCGCCTAGCAGAGAGTATATTTTCCAACAGAATTTTCAGATAACGTTCTGATAGTGCTGTTCTGTCGAGTAAATATCATCTCCTATCTCGCGTCCCTGAAAGATGAAGAAGAAGAAAATGATTTTTCCCATATCTGTTGTTGCACTACCAAATTACAGCGAGAAACCTACCGTCGGATAAGCACTGAATAACGCCAGCGAGCAGCGCCCCTCTACTAGTGTGGGCACCTGCCCTGCCTCCCTTAGGACCTTGGAGACCTGCTGTAGTGCCCTTGAGCGGCGCTGTCGTGTCTCGCGTCGACCCCGCTCCTCTTTTTGTACAGCTCCGCCATGATATAGTCGCGTAATTTCCGGACATCGTAAACATAAATCTGAGGAATTGTCGGAATTAAGTTGTCCGTGGCGCGTCGGATCAATCAGCGGATGGCCAGCACGATCAACAAAACCGAACCCCCGGCCCCAGCGCGCCGCCACCCAAAGCACAGTGGGAGGCAATCCGCCTGCCATGTTTGTCACTTTGCACACGAACCACCCAGCTCTGCCACGCGGAATCGGCACTTCCCTTTTCCGTGTTCTCTGATAATTTGCCAATTTAGGCCGTGTTGAAATTTCTCTGTACTTGGCTTCCTTATCTTTAACGCACACATCCATCGTACAGGTGTCTTTGTTCCATTTTTGCCGTCACCATTGCATAAGCCGATTTATCTTTCAAGTGTGACAAATGTTCTGCATTGTTTTCTTGATTCCTGGCTTCCTGCAGTTATCAGCTGGTGTCCTATCGTTGCAGTGTTGACAGATCCCCCTTTAGCGCACAATGGCTGCTCTGTAAAAGACTTTCCGCGCCCTGCAACTTTGCGTGTTCTACGCTGTACTTTCAAACCCTTCTGATACTTTAAACAAATAATGAAGCTCGAAAATGAAGAAGAGACCACTATGACACAAATATCGTAAAACAGCAACGTTTTTTCTGGACTGCTTCACATGTGTGGCAAACACTCTACAAAATCTATAGCGAAATTGTCACTCTACTGCACAGAGTGCGCTGATATGAAACTTCTCGGCAGATTAAAATTGTGTGCCGGACCGGGACTCGAACTCGGGAATTCTGCCTTTGGCAAGTGCTCTACCATCTGAATTCTTCAAGCAACCCGTACTTTAGTAGTTCAAATGGTAGAGCACTTGCCAGCGGCGGTAAAAGCTCCCGAGTTCGGTCCGGCACACGGTTTCATTATGTCAGGAAGTTCCATAACAGTAGACATTTCAGTGCAGAATGAACATTTCTTTCTGGAAACATGCCCCAGGCTGTCGGTAAGCCATGTCTCCGCAATATCGTCCAGAAGCGCAAGGTCTGCAGGAGAGCTTCTGTGACGCTTGGAAGGTAGGAGACTAGATACTGCCGGAATTACAGCTATGGGAACGGGTTGTGAGTCATGCTTGGGTAGATGAGATAGTAGTGTACCAGGGCGCGAAAGGCGAAGGTCTCGGATTCGAGTCTCTGTCTGGCACAGAGTTTTAATCTGCCAGGAAGTTTCACAATACAAAATCTAATCTGTCGACAGAAGTGCCGACACAGTGTGGTTTGAGGGGACCGCAATGCACGCTATAAGCTCACGACGGATGGAGTGAGGTCTAAGCAGGATACGTAATGAATGCTATAAAGAAAAGTACGTAGCTTCTGGAATACTTAACTTTAATCCATCCTTGGTACATAACTATTGACGATACAAGTGAGACTCTATAGTTTCAGACAATATACTGCTGATGGCGCCTTGCTAGGTCGTAGCCATTGACTTAGCTGAAGGCTATTCTAACTATCTGCTCTGCAAATGAGCGAGGCTTCGTCAGTGTGCATCGCTAGCTACGTCGTCCGTACAACTGGGGCGAGTGCTAGTACGTCTCTCTAGACCTGCCGTGTGGTGGTGCTCGGTCTGCTATCACTGAAAGTGGCGACACGCGGGTCCGACATGTACTAATGGACCGCGGCCGATTTAAAGCTACCACCTAGCAAGTGTGGCGTCTGGCGGTGACACCACAAAATCATTATTAGTACTGATATTCAACAATACCTCAGAGTTACGAACGGTGGAAATGGGAATGCTTCAGAACTTTTAGCCACAACAGACTTCCATTATACAAATGTGGTGTAGTCGCGACATTGTTGTGTAGATGTATCACGTGTCCAGCTTATAGGCACTAGATTAGACTACCTCTAAAACTTCATCAAGGTGCCACAAAAATAGTGCAGACGCACTTGACAGGACAAAGGTAGAGACTTCAGCGTTCTGGACGGAAGAAAGTGATCCAGCGGGATTCGCCAAAATCTCTTAAAGAAATTGCCGGTATGGTTAATTTTAAAAGCACGTGGGATCACCGAGATTGAGCTATGAATTGACGGAAAAGTATCGCCTGATCGGATGAATCACGTTTCCTGTTACACCAGGTTGATGGTCTTTTCGGGATACGCCGTCATCCAGGCGAACATCTGCTCGAAGCACATACCACAACAGCGGCGCCGATCGATGGAGTTAGTGGTATGTTATGGAGAGAAAGTACTCCGTCTGCAGGCGACAAGTGGCCCACCGGGACCATCCGACCGCCGTGTCATCCTCAGAGGAGGATGCGGATAGCAGGGGCATGTGGTCAGCACACCGCTCTCCCGGTCGTTATGATGGTTTTCTGTGACCGGCGCCGCTACTATTCGGTCGAGTAGCTCCTCAATCGGCATCACGAGGCTGAGTGCACCCCGAAAATGGCAACAGCTCATGGCGGCTCTGATGGTCATCAATCCGGGTGCCGGTGACGCCCAAAAGCGCATAACTTCGGTGATCTGACGGTAACCGGGTGTTACGGAGACATCCACCCTGATTTGCTGGGGATCTATCGTACTAATCGAGGGTATCATAACAGCTGTGGACAACCTGAACATGTGGCTTTGGCAGGAACTGAGAACAATTTTGTTCAGTTGGTGTCTAAAAATGAACGCCTATAACTTGTCTTTTCCATATACTTACTGTTTTTAATATTTATTTACTTATTTATTTTGCCTTCACTCTTCCAACTGGTTTGATGCAGCCCATCACGAATTCCTTTCCTGTGTCAACATTTTCGTGTCAGAATGGCACTTCCACCCAACGTACTCAGTAACTTAGTAGATAATATCCCAATATTTTTCTTCCCGTACCCCACCTCCTCTTTTATTCTCTATGGCTCCTCCTAGCATCAGGGGAGATATTCCTTGTTGTCTTAACATATGTCCTATCATAATGTGCCTTTCTCCTCATGTTCCTCTCCACGTCGATTCTGCGGAGAGCACCCATATTTCTTATCTTATCGGTCTACGTAATTTGCAACATTTTTTGTAGCACCACATCTCAAACGTTTTTCATGCTTTTCTTTCCCGGTTTTCCTGAATATCCCGATTCACTTTCATATAATCCTGTGTTCTATATGTATTTTATCAGAAATTTTTACCTCAATTAGCGACGATGTTACAGCTTTTTGAGTAGGTGTAACGGCAACAGTCTGGATGATTGATCTGGCATTGTAATATTAGCCAGTATAGACTTGCTATGGTGGTAATACAAACGGCTGAAAGCAAGTGGAAACTAAGTAGAAACTACAGATTTTTTTTTTTTTTTTTTTTTTTTTTTTTTTTTTTTTTTCAGAAGACTAGCAGTTTTATTGTGTGACTTAACGTTGATTGCATCCTTTTGTCTAAAATATTCCGGAAGCAAAATAGTTCCCAGTCAGGATGATCGGACGGCGACATCACAGGGCTATGTAGCCATCAGAAGAAACAAAACTGGCATTCGACGGGTCGGAGCCAAGAATGTTACACCGCTTAATCGGAAAAGTAGGCTGCAAAATTTAGAAATGGAAGTGAATAGGTTATAAAGTTAATTACCAGTGGTATAATAGATTTATTTGGCTTATGTTATTGTATTGTACATCTACTACCACTAATTTTTAAAGTTCTGTAAAGTATTAATTAAGTCAGTATGCATTTAGTTTTTTTCTTTCGCTTTCCTCTGTGAACGTAGCATATTTTGGATTGTAATGCTTTTTTGTGCACAGATGTATTGTTATTTATGGTGTAATGTTAATTCTACGCATGTTTGTAATTTCGTTGTAATTTTGGGAGCTTCGCCACGTTAGGAAAATTAATATCTGTGAATAATGTTACGTAGAGACAGTTGAGGAGCGATGGCGAGCTATGTTGCGTAGCAACTACGAGTTAAGCCTAATGGGACAATGAGCTGCCTATGGTCTGGTTTGATGTGCTCAAAGCTGTATTGGTATCTGTGGGAGGGACGAGCTCGTGAAAGGTTTAATTTTGGTGAAGTGAAAAATAAACGGGAAGACTGCACGTCAGGGTTGATGCTCGGCCGGCCCTTCACTGTTGTTTCTGGGAATCTACGTTCTTGATATTAAATTAACTCAACTGACCTTGTCCCATTCTGCTTTTGGACCAATGACGTTTTACTTATGGTGTATTCTGACGGACCGCCGATCGGGGAGACAGCGGAACGTCGGCACCAGAGATGTTGCAGTAATCGTCTCAGGTAAGAATCTGCGAACGCACATCTCTGCAATCACACTGTCGACTGTCAACCAATATTTCACTGCTGCGGAGCATCAGTACAAACAAACTCCAGTACGCAATTATTAAGAAACTGTGTTACATACGTTCAAGTCAGTTTTCAAAAAATGGTTCAAATGGCTCTGAGCACTCTGAGCACTATGGGACTCAACTGCTGAGGTCATTAGTCCCCTAGAACTTAGAACTAGTTAAACCTAACTAATCTAAGGACATCACAAACATCCATGCGCGAGGCAGGATTCGAACCTGCGACCGTAGCGGTCTTGCGGTTGCAGACTGCAGCGCCTTTAACCGCACGGCCACTTCGGCCGGCTAAGTCAGTTTTCAATTCACCCTCAATTTATAGTTACATTTTTGCTTGTAACGGCAATTTCAGTGTCAGAACTTTTCGTAGTTGTCACAAAAAAAGTGTGTTGATATAACGCTTGTAATTTAACAAACGATATTTTGCGACACTGGGGATAATTACTGAACAATTTCGTACTATTGTTTCTGTGAACTCACATTATTATAGTGCTCGTGAAACTATAGGGGCATTTATAATCACTTGACAACGACTTGAAGTCGAAATTGTTTACAGATGCGTCATTTCAAGACAGGTAACCACTCATTCTTCAGTGCTGATATCAACTTTATTCCAATCAGGGATCATTTACTAGTTTGTTCATTGCGCTGCTTAATAACTGAAACGTCCTACCAAGAACATTCTCAAATCTAACAGATGTAAATTGCTATCAACAAGCCAATATACATCAAATTTACTAGTTTTGTGAAAGATGTCATCGTAACAATGTTGCCATGCCTATCCACGTACCCGTTCTCAACAGCAAGCAGTAACCCAAAGTAAGTTATTGTTGCAGCAGCTTTTGCTGAATTATATTTGTAAATATTTTGTCTGTTTATATGTCTCACCTTACATGTACTTATTTTTTATGTAACTGAGCCCGCATCTCGTGGTCGTGCGGTAGCGTTCTCGCTTCCCACGCACGGGTTCCCGGGTTCGATTCCCGGCGGGGTCAGGGATTTTCTCTGCCTCGTGATGGCTGGGTGTTGTGTTCTGTCCTTAGGTTAGTTAGGTTTAAGTAGTTCTAAGTTCTAGGGGACTGATGACCATAGATGTTAAGTCCCATAGTGCTCAGAGCCATTTCTTTGTAACTGAAGTACGCTTGTGTCCCGCATGTGCGACCTCAGTTAATCCTTCTTAGTGACAGATGCTATCTACTTGATAATATTAGAGACAGACTGCATATGAGTTGGATTAATGGTGAGGTATGTGTCGATTTAATCCCAACAGTTTACAACGTGTTCTGGTGGAAGTTTTGCCACAGAAGTTACTTGTAAGACACTGTGGAAATCACAGTCTTGATCGCAAATTTCTTTTAATCGGACTGACCGCTTTCAATTCTTAAGGATCATCTTCAGACTCTGAAATAACACACGTAAAGATAGAGGGATCCTTACAGTAAAGTATATACACCGAATTAAATTACAACTACATATACCCAGCAGCTGCTCCATGGAAGTCCACCTGCTATTATGGGTATATGTAGTTTTAATTTTATTTCAGTGGATATACATTACTGTAAGGATCCCTCTGTCTGTACGTGTGTTATTTCAGAGTCTGAAGATGATCCTTAAGTATTGAAACCCGTCACTCCGATTAAAAGAAATTTGTGATCAAGACTGTTTTTTAATTATCATTTTTCCTGTTACCCATGGTTTCTTCTAAGTCATCTTTGTTTTACCTATATTTGTCGGTTCAAAATCTGTGACTACTGTTTTTAAAGATGTCCACTACTCTTCGACATAATTACCTACTGTGGTATTCGTTACTGCAGATTCCGCTTCTTTAGCGAACTTCAAAAGCCTGTCATGAGACTGTGAACTGAAATTGTTACGACTGTGTTTTCTGAAAATGTTGAATTATGTTTAGTTACATTTTTATCATAGGGGCTATCTCAAGTGGCGACAGTTTAATTCTAACCACCTTGTACTTCCTTCCTTCTTTCGTCGATCAAGTGAAGTACTTCTCCTGTCACCCAAGAGTTTTTCACATTTACCTCACTTGTACCAATATTTGTCTGATCAACATCTGTGACTGCTCCTTTTATAGATGTTCACTCCTCTTTAACTGAATTGCCTACTGCGATATTTGCTACCGTAATATCCATCTCTTTGTCGAACTTCAAACGCATCTCATGGAATTAGGAACTGAATTCGTTACGACTGTGTATCCACGTTTTCTGAAACTGCTGGACTTACGTTGTTAAATGTTGGTGAAACTGTGATCAAGAAAATCTACACCTTAGTTTCCTCACGCTGTACTGTGAATTTATGCTTTTCAAAATGAGGTGAACAGTTTTCACTGCTGTCCTTTAGTACCATTATACGAGGTGCATTCAAGTTCTAAGACCTCCGATTTTTTTTCTCCGGTCTGGAAAGAAATAGAAACATGCGCATTGTTTTAAAATGAGGCCGCGTTCATTGTCAATACGTCCCAGAGATGGCAGCACCGTACGGCAGATGGAATTTTACCGCCAGCGGCGAGAATCAGAACTGTTTTAAATACTTACAATGGCGACGTTTTCCTTACTTGAACAGCGTGCAATCATTCGTTTTCTGAATTTGCGTGGTGTGAAGCCAATTGAAATTCATCGACAGTTGAAGGAGACGTGTGGTGATGGAGTTATGGATGTGTCGAAAGTGCGTTCGTGGGTGCGACAGTTTAATGAAGGCAGAACATCGTGTGACAACAAACCGAAACAACCTCGGGCTCGCACAAGCCGGTCTGACGACATGATCGAGAAAGTGGAGAGAATTGTTTTGGGGGATCGCCGAATGACTGTTGAACAGATCGCTTCCAGAGTTGGCATTTCTGTGGGTTCTGTGCACACAATCCTGCATGACGACCTGAAAATGCGAAAAGTGTCATCCAGGTGGGTGCCACGAATGCTGACGGACGACCACACGGCTGCCCGTGTGGCATGTTGCCAAGCAATGTTGACGCGCAACGACAGCATGAATGGGACTTTCTTTTCGTCGGTTGTGACAATGGATGAGACGTGGATGCCATTTTTCAATCCAGAAACAAAGCGCCAGTCAGCTCAATGGAATTCACCGCCACCAAAAAAATTTCGGGTAACCGCTAGTGCTGAAAAAATAATAGTGTCCATGTTCTGGGACAGCGAGGGCGTAATCCTTACCCATTGCGTTCCAAAGGGCACTACGGTAACAGGTGCATCCTACGAAAATGTTTTGAAGAACAAATTCCTTCCTGCACTGCAACAAAAACGTCCAGGAAGGGCTGCGCGTGTGCTGTTTCACCAAGACAACGCACCCGCACATTGAGCTAACGTTACGCAACAGTTTCTTCGTGATAACAACTTTGAGGTAATTCCTCATGCTCCCTACTCACCTGACCTGGCTCCTAGTGACTTTTGGCTTTTTACAACAATGAAAGACACTCTCCGTGGCCGCACATTCACCATCCGTGCTGCTATTGCCTCAGCGATTTTCCAGTGGTCAAAACAGCCTCCTAAAGAAGCCTTCACCGCTGCCATGGAATCATGGCGTCAGCGTTGTGAAAAATGTGTACGTCTGCAGGGCAATTACGTCGAGAAGTTACGCCAGTTTCATCGATTTCGGGCAAGTAGTTAATTAGAAAAAAAATCGGAGGCCTTAGAACTTGAATACACCTCGTATACACTGGTGTCCAAAATTAAAGCAACAAACGGAAACGTGACACGGTTGCGCTTATTTTGACACAAAACAGAATAAATAGGTGATAGTAAAGTAGATACTGTGTAAAGAATACAGAACGTAAACAATGTAACATGCGTAACGGTAGACAAAAATGTTCTTCGTTTTTTCCAACTTAACAGATTTGCATATACGTTCTGACAACTGATTAATGTGCTCAGTATGGGGTGTGACCACCTCTGGCAGCAATAGAGGCCTGACAGTGATGGAGCATGCCCCATATGACGTCATCAATATCTTGTTAAGCTAATAGCGCCCATTCTTCTTGCAGAGCTGCACGCAATTCTTAGAGAGTGGTTTGTGGATGCTGACTGAAGCATCACGTCTCCCTACTGCATCCCAGACATTGGCCCATTGTTCGACTGCCAGGTGGCATGTTCACCACTCCACTCTAGACGTTCCCTCCCGTGAAGACGCGTCAGAGGTACACACACAGCAGGTCTCCGATAGTAAAGGCCATTTCGCCGAAGCCTTCTGCACACCGCTTGCGTCGATACAACACGTTCAGTGGACGCTGCGAGGTTGGATGTCAGTTGCCGTGCAGTAGTAAGGTGTTATCATCGTGCCCTCACAGCCAAATAACGTTCCTCTCTTTCTGATATCACACGTGGTCGGATCCACACTGGTTTTCGGGATACAGTTTCTGTCTCTATAAACAGTCGCCACATTCGAGAAACAACAGAACGATTCAAATCAAATCATAGCGCAGCATCAATTTCCTACTATTCTGCTTCCATTCTTCCCATGGCGCCCCACCGCAGAAAATCAGGTAAGCGTCTTCTCTGTGCTACACTGCACCATCTGTGACTGTGTACACACAGCGGCTGTGGATGTGGAACTACCCGGCAAACACTACCCTGTTTGGTAGGTGCCCTGGCATCATCGTTGGCGTGGTTGTCCGTTGACCGGAATGCCATCTTCCGTGCAGAACACGATCGTACGGACACCTGCTGACACTTAGTATGATTATATCGTGAATTAGATGCAAGACAGAGAAATAGCGATTTGTTGCTTTAATTTGAGACACTTTGGAATGCGAACATACCTCCAGTAACACAGTATTTTATTTTTAGGTCTGCTGTTTTCTTCTAAAATATCCTTTTTCAAAATTGAAGAGAAATACGTTTGCCGGGGATCTTGACACACTACTGCTCACAGCAGGTCCCCCCCCCCTCTCTCTCTCTCGCTCTCTCTCTGTCTCTCTCGCTCTGTCTCTCTGATACTGAATTGTTTTTCTTAAAAAATGAATAACCAGCTGATAATATAAGTGTATGATGCCAGTGACTTCTATTCGCTCAGGGACAGTCAAAAATTAATGACTTAAATTTCTTTTTAAAATTAATTTCAGTAGTAAGCAAAATACCACCATGGCATAAATTTCCATTTAAATAAAAAAAACATCACAGCTGCTCTCTTAATGATAAGTGGCCACTTAGCAAATCGCGTCAAGTGCTTTAAAATCCACTAGCCTTCGGCCGAGTACTCCTCGGCCACTGTCGAGTGATGACTGTTTTCTTGGTTGCTGCTACCGTAGGACGGTTTCGCGGCGATATTCACTGATAAACTCATCTCAAGCTTAATTTTGCATCGTCGCCTTGGAGTATCCCTTTCGCTGACGTACATGGTGTGGAAAAAGCAGTTCGCAAGATGCCCAGTGAAACTGCTGAAGAAATTCGTCGAGAAACGAGCCGCATTCTTTCACAATCCTAGCCGCCAACCTCGAACATGACAAGAGCTGAGTGTAATGATCTTATCGAACTCCGCAACGATCCAGTTCTCGTAGAGCTGCCAGCTGACAAGGGCAATGCAGCTGTCGTTATGGAACGAACGATGACGTGAAGATTCGGTTGATACTGGGGGAGGAGACATCAAAAATTATCAAGGAACCTAACATTTGGAATAATGAGGAAGACGTCGGAGATTCTCAAGGGTCTTCACTGGAAGAGAATGTCATTAAAAATATCCTCCTTCGGACACCTTGAACACATACATTGTATGGCATTCCCAAAGTACACAAGAACAACGCACCTCTACGTCCTATTGTGAGCACTATCGGTTTTCTGCCTTACAGACTCGTGAAAAATCTGGTCAGCCTTACTCCGCGTGTTGGTCCCTGTGTGCACCACATCAAGGATACGACCGACTTTATGAGTCAAATTAAATACCTGCGTCTTGTAGAAGGAGATATATGTCATTATTCCCGCGCGCTCCAATCGAAGATTCTATAGATCAGCTCTCCCAGTTATATGATGACACTGTTTGGGATTTATGTAAGCACACTCTGACGTCATCGTACTTTTTGTATGATGGAGGATATTTTAAGCAGAAGGACGGCGTCACGATATGAACCCCATTAGCTCCAGTTACAGCAAGCTTGTTTATGAAATTACTTTGAAGACATCGCCCTGGACACAACTCCTGCAAAGCCTAGTTGCTTTTATCGTTACGTCGACGGCACGTTCGTTGTTTCGTCCATTAGGCGTGAAAAGCTGGGAGAATTCTTGGGTCACATCAACAGCATCCACGATAAGATCAAGTTCACGATGGAGGTAGGCGTAGAGTATGTGTTTCCGTTCCTTGACACTCTCGTCCGCCGTGAAGAAAATGGGTGTCCCGGCAACAGTGTTTTCTGGAAGCCCACCCTCGCGGACTGACATCTGCAAGCTAACAGCTATCACCATCCATAGCAGAATTGTTCTGTTCTGAGGATCTTGGTACATCTAGCGCAAGCCATCTCAGACCCTGAAGACTTGACGAAGGAACAGAGTCACTTACGAAAAGTATTCAAGAAAAACGACTACAACGACCGCTAGATTTCGCAAGCCATCTTTCCGAAAACGGGGACGTTGAAGGACCCCGAGGAGGATTCTAAGAAGCTTGCGTTTTTTGCTTTCCGTCGCTCACCCACAGGAAAGTTTAGCCAGCGGCTAAGGAGGCTTGTAATCGATTCGGTCATCAAGGTTCCAGGAAAAATTCGGCAATTCATGAGGCCCGTGAAATACGAGGGCAGTTCAATAAGTATTGCAACACATTTTTTTCCTCGGCCAATTTTGGTTGAAAAAACCGGAAATTTCTTGTGAAATATTTTCAAACATTCCCGCTTCGTCTCGTATAGTTTCATTGACTTCCGACTGGTGGCAGCGCTGTACGGAGCTGCTAAAATGGCGTCTGTAACGGATGTGCGTTGCAAACAACGGGCAGTGATCGAGTTTCTTTTGGCGGAAAACCAGGGCATCTCAGATATTCATAGGCGGTTGCAGAATGTCTACGGTGATCTGGCAGTGGACAAAAGCACGGTGAGTCGTTGGGCAAAGCGTGTGTCATCATCGCCGCAAGGTCAAGCAAGACTGTCTGATCTCCCGCGTGCGGGCCGGCCGTGCACAGCTGTGACTCCTGCAATGGCGGAGCGTGCGAACACACTCGTTCGAGATGATCGACGGATCACCATCAAACAACTCAGTGCTCAACTTGACATCTCTGTTGGTAGTGCTGTCACAATTGTTCACCAGTTGGGATATTCAAAGATTTGTTCCCACTGGGTCCCTCGTTGTCTAACCGAACACCATAAAGAGCAAAGGAGAACCATCTGTGCGGAATTGCTTGCTCGTCATGTGGCTGAGGGTGACAATTTCTTGTCAAAGATTGTTACAGGCGGTGAAACATGGGTTCATCACTTCGAACCTGAAACAAAACGGCAATCAAGGGAGTGGCGCCATACCCACTCCCCTACCAAGAAAAATTTTAAAGCCATACCCTCAGCCGGTCAAGTCATCGTTACAGTCTTCTGGGACGCTGAAGGGGTTATTCTGTTCGATGTCCTTCCCCATGGTCAAACGATCAACTCTGAAGTGTATTGTGCTACTCTTCAGAAATTGAAGAAACGACTTCAGCGTGTTCGTAGGCACAAAAATCTGAACGAACTTCTCCTTCTTCATGACAACGCAAGACCTCACACAAGTCTTCGCACCCGAGAGGAGCTCACAAAACTTCAGTGGACTGTTCTTCCTCATGCACCCTACAGCCCCGATCTCGCACCGTCGGATTTCCATATGTTTGGCCCAATGAAGGACGCAATCCGTGGGAGGCACTACGCGGATGATGAAGAAGTTATTGATGCAGTACGACGTTGGCTCCGACATCGACCAGTGGAATGGTACCGTGCAGGCATACAGGCCCTCATTTCAAGGGGGCGAAGGCCGTAGCATTGAATGGAGATTACGTTGAAAAATAGTGTTGTGTAGCTAAAAGATTGGGGAATAACCTGGTGTATTTCAATGCTGAATAAAACAACCCCTGTTTCAGAAAAAAAATGTGTTGCATTACTTATTGAACTGCCCTCGTACGATGGATTACTCAGAGCGCCCAGAGCATATAAAATACCGCGTGAGTGTAGATACGTATATGTTGGACAGACTGAGCGTAGTACGAAACACCGCTGTGTAGAACACTAGAGATGGTTTCGCCTTCTGTGCGTTGCGAATCCAGCGGTACCAGAGCATGCTCTACAACACGGACACAGTAATTCATTAGACGAGACATCTGTTACTATAAGAACTAAAAAAGACACTGGAATAACGTAATAAAAGAAGCGATAGTGACGAAAATTTATGACAACAACCTCAACAAAGGTGGCGGTCTGCAGCTAAGCACGTTTGGAACGCGGCCAATGGAAGGCTGAAGCGTGCGCGGCGGGTGGGCATTGGAGCTTTAGCTTACATGGCGATGGCAAGGGCACAGAAGGCAGCGGGGTTACACACTGAAGAGCCAAAGAATCTGGTACACTTGCCCAATATCGCGTAGAGCCCCACGCATAAGTGCCCCAACACGATGTGGCATGGAATCGACTAATGTCTGAAGTAGTGCTGGAGGGAATGTACACCATGAATCCTGTAGCGCTGTCCATAAATCCGTAAGAGTACGAGGGGGTGGAGATTTCATGCGAATAGCACATTGCAAGACATCCCACATATGTCTGGGGAGTTTGGTGGCCAGCGGAAGTGTTTAAACTCTCAGCCACTTCGTAGCTGGACGTATTGCGTGTCGCATTGTCCTGCTGGAATTGCCCAAGTCCATCGTGAAGGACCATGCCCATGAAGGGACGCAGGTGATCAGACAGGATGCTTACGTACGTGTCAGTTGTGAGAATCGTTCTAGACGTATCAGGGGTCATATATCATTGCAACTGCACACGCCCCACACCATTATAGAACCTCACCAGCTTGGACAGTCACCTGCTGATATGCAAGATCCATGGATTCATGAGGTCGTCTCCTTACCCGTACACATCAATCCTCTCGACGCAGTTTGAAACGAGACCCGTTTGAACAGGCTACAAGTTGCCAGTCATCAACGATACAATGTCGGTGTTGACGAGCCCAGGCAAGGCGAAAGCTTTTTGTCGTGCAGTCTTCGAAGGTACACGCGTTGTCCGTCGGCTCCGACAGCTCATATCGATGATGTTTTGTTGAATGATTCGCACGCTGACACTTGTTGACGGCCCAGCACTGCAGCAGTTTGCGGAAGGGCTGCACTTCAGTCACATTGAACGATTCTCTTCAGTCGTCGTTGGTGCCGTTCTTGCAGGATCTTTCTCCGGCCGCAGTGATGTCGGAGATTTGATGTTTTACATGATTTCTGATATTCACGGTACACTCGTGAAATGGTTGTACGGGAAAATCCCCACTTCATCGCTACCTCGGATATGCTGCGTCCCATCGCTCGTGTGCCGACTATAACACCATGTTCAAACTCACTTAAATCTGGATAACCTACCATTGTAGCAGCAGTAACTGATCTAAGAACTGCGCCAGACACTTGTCTTACATAGGCGTTGCCGATCGCAGCGCCGCATTCTGCCTGCTTACATATCTCTGTATTTGAATAAACAGTATTTGAAAAGTCAGTCACCACTTGACAACGGCTGAGGAAAATCTCAGCCGAAAGCTCTTGGATTTTAAACCACTTGACGCTCGAGCAAATTTTATCATAGTAAACTGTTGTTTATTAATGAAAGTTCTTATAAAAAATGATTTTTTGAATAAATCAGCCGGCCGCTGTGGCCGAGTGGTTCTAGGCGCTTCAGTCCGGAATCGTGCTGCTGCTGCGGTCGCAGGTTCAACTCCTGCCTGGGCCGTGGATGTGTGTGATGTCCTTAGGTTGTAAGTAGGTTGTTCAGGTTTTCCTATTGGTAACGCCACGTAGTGCTCTGTATGAAAATCACTGGCTGTGCTGTGTGCAGTCTGTGGCTAGTTTGCATTGTATTCTGCCATTGTAGTGTTGGGCTGTTGGCTGTTAACAGCGCGTAGCGTTGCGCAGTTGGAGGTGAGCCGCCAGCAGTGATGGATGTGGGGAAGTGAGATGGCGGATTTTTGAGAGCGCATGATCTGGACGTGTGTCCATCAGAAACAGTACATTTGTAAGAATGGATGTCATGAACTGCTATATATATTATGACTTATGAACACTATTAAGGTAACTACATTGTTTGTTCTCTATCAAAATCTTTCATTTGCTAACTATGCCTATCAGTAGTTAGTACCTTCAGTAGTTTGAATCTTTTATTTAGCTGGCAGTAGTGGCGCTCGCTGTATTGCAGTAGTTCGAGTAACGAAGATTTTTGTGAGGTAAGTGATTTGTGAAACGTATAGGTTAAAGTTAGTCAGGGCCATTCTTTTGTAGGGATTTTTGAAAGTCAGATTGCGTTGCGCTAAAAAATATTGTGTATCAGTTTAAGCACAGGCATGCATAATTTTTCTAAGGGGACGTTTCATACGTCGACCCTTAGCCGAGGATACCTCACTGGAATCTTCTGATTTTTTCTTGTAGTTTGTGTAATCAGTGTAGCTATTGTTTATTGCTAGCGCGTAATTGTAGAGAGAATCTCCCTTGAAGTTGCAGTCTTTCATTGTTGTACAGTAAAACAGTTGTGGCATGCATGTAGATATGCACCAAGTATTTCGCAGCTGCGCTTGCAATTAAGTAGATATTATTTTCAGTGCTATGTTAATGTGTTCTCTTATTTTTGCTCTTCAAATTGTGCTTTTCTGTGTTATCGTGTGAAGTATTGTGACAATAATGGCGTGTGAAAATCGTAACAGTAGGCTCCAAAGTAAACTGAGAAATAATAGTGACGACGAGCGTAGCTTATCAGCACCACTGTGTAATGAAGTAACAGACATTCAAAGTAGTAATCTGGTAATTGTGCATAGGGAAATGGAGCGGGCGGCAAATAATGGTGTAGACAATGAAACAAGTAGTGAACAGGAAAGCATTATCGATCGATCGGTCGGCAACAGCTCGCATCAGGAATCCGAAATGACAGAACACAATATTGCAAATACTGTAGACTTAGGATTTGGGTCCTCACCGTTTTCTCAAATGAGTCAAGACACATTTTCTGCTAGTCAAAATGTGAATGTTGCCGGTGAAAATGCACTGCCAAAAGGTACAGAGAAACAGATTCCAGACTCTAATACATTATTATTGCAATCAATGCAACAAATGGAACAAAATCAGAGACAAACACAGCAAAAGCTTCAAAAGTTATACACCATGCTTGAACAAACACGTGAATATTTAACTAATGAGTTACATAACATTGAATCGAAATGTCAAAAAGTCTGTAATGACGTAAAAACATAAATTTGTGAGCATTTTCAACCTATTTTTTCGCGGCATGAAAATGCATTACAGAATCACGAAGCAGCCATAAAAGAACTGCAAACTATTGTTCATGAAAATCATGAGACCTTGCAAGCTAAAATTGACTCAGTTGCATCTACCAATTCGGTTATGCAACTTGCAAAAACTCAGGAAAACTTAAAGGACACAGTAGATACTCTGAAAATTGGTTCAGAAAGACACATGGAGTAGCTGTCAAATAAACTAACCACTGTGTCATCTGATATCTCTCAGAAAGTACTTTAAATCCAGAATGTATTTTAAAGTAAACCAAAATGTTGTATTAATTAGTAATTATTTAGTAATTATTAATTTAGTAATAGTAATTAATAGTAATAGTAATTTAGTAATTATTTAGTAATTAATTAGTAATTAGTTCATTATCAGAGAAAGTATTTGAACTTTCGGATTAGCTAAATAATTTATCTACGAAGGTAGATGATAATCTGAATGACACAATACCGGTAGTCTTTAATGACACAGAAGAGTGCGAACAAATTAGGAAATTCAAACAAAATCAGAATCAAATTAATACGCAACACCAAAGAGAAATCCGGGAAGTACAAGATCAGCTGACACAGGTAATACAAGAATTACGTATTTCAGAGGACACTCGTGCTCCAATACAGGAAGAGGGATATAGAAATATGGAACAGCCACAAAATAATAACACGGGGTACTTCAGAAATTATGCAAGAAATTTGCAAGGTACACCGAATTTTGAGATGGAACCGCCGAAACGACGTAACAATGACCGACATGCGACTCGCCGACATGATGATTTTGACTATAAGCTGTTTATTACTACACGTAAATTCCAAACGTTTAAGAATTCCGACAACGACATTCATCCACAAGCGTGGCTTCAGCAATTCTTTCATTGTTTTCCTCCCAACTGGTCATTACAGCACAGATTAGAATTTATGTGTGGCTATTTAGAGAATGAACCAGCTGTAAGAATGCGATCGGTCATTCACGATTGCCACAGTGAAGGAGAATTTTATCATGCCTTCCTCTCAGCATATTGCTCTCAAGCTACACAAGACTGAGTAAAACATAGCATCATAATGATGAAACATTTCAAACAACCTGAATTTTCCAGTCTTGTCAAATATTTCGAAGAAATGTTACATAAGAATCAGTATCTTTCAAACCCAAACAGCCCCTCAGAACTCATTCGCATTTGCTTAATCAAATTACCTGAACATTTACGACATATTATTTTGGCAGGACGTTGCAAAGACGACATTGAAGCTTTTCAGGGACTCTTACAAGAATTAGAAATTGACGCTGACAATCGCGGAATGCGAAAACAGGAACACAACAATTACAGATCACATCCGTCGCAATTCCGCGATGAAAGAAATAATAACTGGACACAACAAGGCTATTCTCACAACACAAATCGTGATCAAAACAGACACCACCCGTATGACAACCGTTGGCAGAGTAGTAATAATTACAGGGAAAGATCACCTCTCCGTGGTAGTGACTATCACAGAGACAATCAGAGAAACAGACAATATGGGAACCCAAATAATTATTATCAAGGGATACAGAATACGTTTAGACGCAACGGTCCGGCGCGCAGTTACGACTCAGGGAGAAGTTCTCCACCACGTGACCGACAAGAAATTAATTACAGAAATTACCGACATGGCGACAGACAATATAATCATAACGACAGACCTGAATTTCATCAGTACTGGCGGGATTCAAACAGGGCTGGGCCCTCTCGGGAAGGTGAATTTGTAGAAGTTAGGTCTCCTAATCCCAATAACAACACACGCCAAGAAAGAGATAGCAGACAATGACTCTCACCGCAGGCAGCCACGTGCGCCGGCTGGCTCGGAGAAAAATAACATAGACGCTAACCATGAGAAAAATTTGAGCATACTTTACCGATGTACCATATACCACATGATAATTCTGTTGAAGCTGGAGGTCTGCATAGTAGGAAGAGTAAAGACTAGCAGCACATTTCGCATGTAACACCGTTGATAGAAAGATAATCTGCTTTTTAACTTAAGTCTTTCCAATAAAATTTTTCACTTCACGCTACTAGTACAATTTGTCACACTGAGAAACTGTTAACATGCAACAATGTTTGAAGTTAAATATCCAGTCAAGAACCAACAGAACTTCTTTAAACAGAAATTACGAATGCATTGTTATAGTGAACAGACGACACAGTGTTATTGTATGTGTACATTCTTGCTTGTTAGTGGCATGATTATGTAACGATCATAAGGCTCACATACTTAGAACATGTACCGGTACTGCTAATGAGATTTTAATACAACATTTTGGTTTACTTGAAAATACAAAAAAAAATGGTTCAAATGGCTCTGAGCACTATGGGACTTAACATCTGTGACCATCAGTCCCCTAGAACTTAGAACTACTTAAACCTAACTAACCTAAGGACATCACACACATCCATGCCCGAGGCAGGATTCGAACCTGCGACCGTAGCAGTCCCGCGGTTCCGGACTGAGCGCCTAGAACCGCTAGACCACTGCGGCTGGCTTGAAAATACATTCTGGATTTAAAGTAGTTTCTGAGAGATATCAGATGACACAGTGGTTAGTTTATTTGACAGCTACACGATTATATCATGACGCTACTAATGAGTGACACAATTTATATTATTGCTTTTGCGCTGAATCTGTTTTATATCTGCACAGTTTTTCTGAATTCTTCTGGAACGATTCAAAATGGCTCTGAGCACTATGGGACTCAACTTCTGAGGTCATTAGTCCCCTAGAACTTAGAACTAGTTAAACCTAACTAAACTAAGGACATCACACACATTCATGCCCGAGGCAGGATTCGAACCTGCAACCGTAGCGGTCTCGCGGTTCCAGACTGCAGCGCCAGAACCGCACGGCCACTTCGGCCAGCCTTCTGGAAAGGAAAACATGTTTTAGTAGTAACTTTTGGGGGTATAGCTACAATGAGACCGCCTTTTCTGTAGCACAACAATACGTTACAGTACATTGCTTACTTCATCACGGCAATAAGCGTAGCAACTACGATATCTATACGCATAGAAATTCACTTTGTTTATTATGATGTAAGTACATTGACTTCTACAGAACTTTGCTTACGGACGACGATAATTACGACACTTGGCAGGTTTTTTACCATTAAGTAATGACAGAGATTATGTTACAACAAGACGCACAATTTAACGTGGCAGTTCACGTATTTGAGTGGTTAATTTTGTACGTAAAACATTTATTTTTAAAGATTTTTGAATTACAAAGAAAGTTTTCCGTGATACATTTCATTCCATTGCTGTAATCTGTAACACATACGGATATAAATACATTAATCCTCAGGGGAGTACATGCTTACTTTGTGTACCATGTGTCTGGCAAGCACAAGGAGCCCTAGCTAATATGGTATTTGCTTATACAACTTTACACATCGGTACCATATTTCTCTAACACATAAATTACACAGTTATCTGATCATTTAACTCGGAGAGACAAACAAATTATTGAAAGAAGCTGCGACGATTCTGAGATGTGATTGATCTGTTATGATTTTATTATTATGATGACGATGTGTATTATGCTGTTGAGGTATGTTTATGATCATTAAGCTGAGAATCGTACTTTAAGAGTAAAGAAATGTGTGTAAATGCGTGAATGTATCAAAATGCAGGCGAAAATTTTTTGCACACTGTGATATTCATAGGATTTTGTTTCTACACATTTGTAACACAAATTCTCGACCTGTGAAATTTCATATGAGACAGTCACTGTAGCGCAAACTGCTGTCGTAAATATTTCGGTAGGAAAGTTAAGTGACCTTCACGAAATGCGTGGTGGGCACCCAGCTGCGCGATAGTTGCCTGGGAAAAAGCCATTAGTGTGTGCCTTTCAGAGGCACAGGTGGAGAACAAAAGGAGGCCATTATCCTCGCTATTGACATTCCTTTGTAGAAAGCATCGCAAATACGACACTCTCAAACTTGAAAACATATGATTACACTTTGGAGCTTGTAATTTATGATATTTACTAAAATGCCTGATGAAATGATGAGAAACATTTCACATCTATTGTCTTGCTAGTTGAAAAATTGTTTACTGCATTATGAAATGCCATATGGCTAGTCAATGACATTTCACACTTTGCTTTGCCTATTTTGTTTAATATCTAGTTTCTAGCTGCACTGCAACATTGGTTAAAATAAAATTTTATAGATGTGCTAATATAGATATTTTCTGTCTACAGATCCAGTAAATAATAACTTTATGATCTACTTTAAAAAAAAACTAAGGAGCACAAAAAGACATTTCCCTTCACAGGACTTGCATACATAATTTTCTTTTCAACTACTTGGTAATATTTCTCGTAGAATAAGTTGTGGTGCACCACTTTAATTACATAGACATTAAGATGTGAATAGACATTTCCCTTATCTGCATTGTTGTCTTTAGTGTAATATTTTTTCTGCTTGAGCTATGTCATGTTTAGGTATAAGTTACTGCATTTGCTGCTGCTGTTTGCCAGGCATAGTGTTACTGAAGTTGACATTGTATTATTCTGTTAAGCCAGTTTTACTAATGATTTATTTTTATTGTTTGCTGCATATTGCCTTATATTAGTTGTAATATTGCATTTACTTTGCTAATTTATGCTGCCTGCTTTGCCAATTTGCATTTTTTGTCATTGCTGTTTGTGTTAAATTGTTTTGTGCTGCTGCATTGCCTCATCCCTTAGTTTAGCATCTGAGCTCAGTAGATTTAAGTTAGCTTAAGATGGGGTAGGCTATATAAGAGAGCGAGCTGTGACGAATTGGGAGAAATGCATTGAGAAGGTATAAGAAAATGGTTTGGCCAAAAAGTATTTTGAAAGAGGATATGAACAAAAAAGTAGGGTTTATGGACAACAGGATTAGGTAGGATTTTCTTGGAAATAAATGATGAGGTAAGATAATGGAAAATAAATAATGAGGTAAGAAATATGTGAACATATAAATACAGAAAGCAAGCTTGGATTGGATATTTTGGTGGAAACAAATGTTGAAATAAGACGAAAGATCTATGAAATGAAGTTTTGGGTTGGACTGCAGTACCAAATGTTACCCTGAAAACGAACCCTGTCATTCCCTTCGTATTATTCCGCTATGTGTTTATGTATCCTTGTGTATTTGTCTTTTTCCTGTCTTTATGTGTTTAGCTAATAAGATTTATGTTGTAGAATTTTTCAAATACTATGTTATTTTCTTTGTAAAGATGTTTTCACATTATTTATTCTGTTCTTTTTTAATGCTCATGTGTGAAGTTGATGTTTTAAAAGTTATTCTGATCTTTTATGTATTTACTTATGTCATAATTCCTGTAACACTGATGTCTATGTTTATTTCTATTATCTTGTATAGCCTGTATTACTACAAATGTTATCTGTATTATTATGTTTTTAATGATGTTTCCTTTATCTCTGTAATTGTATTCTCATGTTATAAAATTGTAATTGACACCAGTTTATCAAATTAAGTAACTTGTAAGCGTTCATTTAACTGCACACATTTCTGTTGGTCATAGTATATGCACAATATGTAAAAAAAAAGAGGACTGTTAGTGCTTGCACGTGTGTTGATAATTCAGCAAGGGACTGGTTAACAGCATTGCTGGTTCTAAGGACATTCCAAAAAGTTTAGTGAGTACACAAGTGGTGGTTTATGGACTTGCTATATTGTCCGCAAGACACTTCGATGGTGATTGTGCACCTGCACAGTCGCAACAGATGGCTGCTGGCCGTCTCTACAAGGACTACAGTGGGTCTGCACCTTTGATGACCCACCAATACCATTATTTCTAGAAGGACTGCAGTGGGTCTGCACCTCTGGTGGCCCACCAATACCATAATATCTACCAGGACTACAGTGGGTCTGCTCTGTGATGACCTACCTACCAATATTCTTCAAAACTTCGACTGACTCTGATGATGTGGGTTTGCTCTGTTGTGGACCATTACCTGTCTGCATGTCAAGAGTCAGCACTGTCTTTCCGTTGGAAGGAAATCACTACCACTTCAAGACTGCATGGAAATCCACTACTTCCATGTGCATTTTGTTTTACTGATCAGACTTGGAGAAAGTGATGAATGATCAGGACTGTCTTTATGCACTGTGAGAAAATTTTAGCTTTTGACTAACATTGTAGCACTAAGTGTATGCATTTGATATCTTTGTTATTGTAATTATGAAAAATTTCTTCAAATCATTATTGGCCACTGGCCAAAACAATTTGTAAAATTTTTTGTGGGGAGCATGGGGGCTATGTAAGTAGGCTGTTTAGGTTTTTTTATTGGTAACGCCACTTAGCGCTCTGTATGAAAATTACTGGCTGTGCTGTGTGTAGTCTGTGGCTGGTTTGCATTGTTGTTCGCTATTGTAGTGTTGGGCAGCTGGATGTTAACAGTGCATAGCGTTGCGCAGTTGGAGGTGAGCCGCCAGCAGTGATGGATGTGGGGAAGTGAGATGGCGGATTTTTGAGAATGGATAATCTGGAGGTGTGTCCATCAGAGACAGTACATTTGTAATAATGGATGTCATGAACTGCTATATATATTATGACTATTAAGATAAATACATTGTTTGTTCTCTATTAAAATCTTTCATTTGCTAACTATGCCTATCAGTAGTTAGTGCCTTCAGTAGTTTGAATCTTTTATTTAGCTGGCAGTAGTGGCGCTCGCTGTATTGCAGTAGTTCGAGTAACGAAGATTTTTGTGAGGTAAGTGATTTGTGAAAGGTATAGGTTAATGTTAGTCAGGGCCGTTCTTTTGTAGGGATTATTGAAAGGCAGATTGCGTTGCGCTAAAAAAATATTGTGTGTCAGTTTAAGCATAGTCATGTATAATTTTTCTAAGGGGGCGTTTCAAGGTTAATTAGGTTTAAGTAGTTCTAAGTCTAGAGGACTGATGACCTCAGATGTTAAGTCCCATAGTGCTTAGAGCCATTTGAACCATTTTGTAGAAAGCAAAAACTGAACATGAGCTTGAAATAGGGCTCCGATCCCTGGAAATCCCCTTATGTAGCTATAACTACGTTTGTGTGTGCTTTTTGGGTGCAGGCTGTTGCCGCGTGGCATCGCAAGTGGCAACACGTATCGTACCGCATATCGTATCGCCTGAGTGTGAACCGTGCATTACAGATGCTGTTACGTGGGACTGGGAGTTTCAGTACTAGGAACAAGAAAAAAGGAAGGATGATGATGATGTTTGGTTTCTGTGGCGCTCAACTGCTTGACCATCAGCACCCATACAAAGTCCCAATTTTTACACAGTCCAGTCTTCTTTTCACAATCCAATGTAGTCACTGTCACAAATGATGAAGATGAAATGATGAGGAGAACACAAACATCCAGTCAAAAATGGAAGAAAGGTTGGCTTTAACACCCCATCGTCATCGAGGTCATAACGGAAGGACCAAAAGCTCGGGTTAGTGTCAAGGATAGGAACGGAAATCGGCCGAGTCCTTTCAAAGGAACCGTCCAGACATTTTTCTGGAGGGCTTAAGGAAACCACGAAAAACTCAAACCCGAATGGCCTGGCGTGGGATTGAGCCATCCTCCTTCCGAATGCGAATCCAGTGTGCTACCCACTGTACCACCTCGCTTGGTTCAGAACCAGGAGGTTAGCTGGGCTGGCTCAGCGCCTGGGTGCAGAGCGTCCCAGTCACTAGTAAGATCGTGGGAGCGCAGGTACGCGGGGCCTCTGCCGGCCGCTGGCTGGCTAATGGCTCCATCCCGGCAGCTACCGTGTGCGCCGCGCCGCCATTTGTCAGGCGGCTAATTAACTGCCCACGCCACGCCGCTGCCGGCTAGCAGCATAGCGGCCCCTCTGTGGCCGTACCACGGACTCTCGGCCACATACATCTGTACGCCGCGTGCCACTGAGAGGCACCACGTGTGCGTGGGAAAACTGCATTTGGAGTCACCCATACTGGTTTCTACCATTTCTTACATCAGAAGCGTCAGAGGGAAGCACATCAACCGAAGCATTATGACCACCTGCTTAACAATATATATATCCAACTTTGCAACGTAATACAGCGGCGATTCTGTGCGGCATGGATTCGAGAAGTCCCTGGTAGGTATCAGATGTGTTCCATTGGGTTCAGATCAGGAGAATTTTCTGGTCAAGTGATCAACGTGATATTACGAGTACTATCATTCTCCTCAAACCACGGTATGACGATTTTGACCTTGTGACAAGTACAATTACTTTGAAACTTCCTGGCAGATTAACACTCGACACCTTCGAGTCTCTGTCCGGCACACAATTTTAATCTGCCAGGAAGTTTCATATGAGCGCACACTCCGCTGCAGAGTGAAAATCTCATTCTGGACAGTTACTATGCTGGAAAATGCCATCGCCGTTAGGGAAAGACATCAAGCGTGAAGAGATGCACCTGGTCTGCAATAATGTTTACGTAGACCACAGCCGTCATGATGGCTTCAATAACCACCACATGGAAGATATGTTGTACTACACTACTACATGACATAATGCACTGACGCGACAAAAATCATGGGATACCTCGCGAGATCGTGTCGGGCCTCCTCCTGCCCAGTGTACTGCGGTAGCTTGACATGGCATGGGCTCAACAAGTCTCCTGCAGAAATACTGAATAATGCTGCCTCTAAACCCGTCAATAGTTGCAAAAATTTTGAGAGCGCAGGATTTTGTACCTCTCGATTATGTCCCACATATGTTCGATGGGTGGCAAAATTATCCGCTAGAATTGTCCAGAATGTTTTTCAAACCAATCGTGATCAGTTGTGGCCCAGTGACTCAGCGCATTGTCATCCATAAAAAGTTCATTGTTGTTTGAGAACATGACTGCAAGTGGTCACCATGTAGCCGGACATAACCGTTTCCAGTCAATGATCGGCTCAGTTGAATCAGAGGACCCGGTCCATTACATGTAAACACAGTCTGCATCATCCTGGAGCCACCAGCTTGCACAGTGCCTTGTCGGCAACTTTGATCCATGGCTTCGTGGGGTCTGCGCCACACCCGATCCCTACTGTCAGCTCTTACCAACTAAAAACGTGTCTAGGGTCCAAGCGATATGGTCACCAGCCCAGGAGAGGCGTTGCAGACAATGTCTTGCTGTCAGCAAGGGAACTCGTTATGTCGTCTGGCGCCATAGCCCATTAACGCCAAATATCGCTGCACTGTCCTAAGGGATGCGTTCGACGTGCATCCCATATTGATTTCTGCAGTTATTTCACGCAGTGCTGCTTGTCTGTTAGCACTGACAACTCACTGCAAATGCCGCTGCTCTCGGCCGTTAAGTGACGGCCGTCAGAAACTGCTTTGTATGTTATAAGAGATAATGCCTGAAATTTGCTACTCTCCCCACACACTTGACACTGTGGATCACAGAATACTGAATTCCCTAACGCTTTCAGAAAAGGGTTTTCACATGCGTCTAGCTCCAACTACCGTTCTGCATTCAGAGTGTGTTAATACTTGTCGTGCGCCATAATCACGTAGAAAACCTATTCACATAAATCACTGGAGTACAAATGACAGCTTCGACAGCCTTTTATACCTTGTGTACTCGAAACTACAGCCGTCTATGCATGTGCATATCGCTATGCAATGACGTTTGTCACCTCAGCGTGCACCCACCACCAGCCTGCGCACGTGAAGAGATGCAAGTTTCGACCATGTTTCTGGACACAACCATCGACCAGATGTAACAAGTAAAGTGATTCATCCCACCAGACGACAGGTTTCCATTGAGCCACCGTCCAACCTCGATGGTCCCGTGCCCGATGCAATCGTAAGTGACGATTTCATTAGGTCAACACAGAAATATGTAGTGGTCGTCTACTGAGGAGCTCCATGTTCAATAACATGTGTAGCACAGTGTGCTCCGAAACACTTGTGACTGCACTAGTAATGTTGTCAGACTGCCATACGTAGATGCTTGTCGCACTTTTTCAGAGCTGGCAGGCCTCCGATCTCCACGTTATGTTATGAAGTGCGGATCACAAACATCTTGTCGCCTACTCATTGTTTCAGTATCCGTCACCAACTTTCTATAGATGCTCGTAACATTAGCATATGAGCAACAGGTCAGCTTTTCCATTTCTTAGACTCCGGACCAAAGTAACCTACCCTTTGTCAAAGTCTCTTATGTCAGTGGATGTCTACATTTGCAGCCCTTATCATTGCCTCTGATCCACTTACGCACTTTCCTCACCGCATGACATACGGCAGTGTCACCAGGCGTCATTCGCTCTCATATGAAATGTAAACTCAACTCCATCCGAACAGACCTTGGAATTCCCAACGGCACCGACCGGCCGGCATGTCATCCTCAGCCCACAGGCGTCACTGGATGCAGGTATGGAGGGGCATGTGGTCAGCACACCGCTCTCGTGGCTGTATGTCAGCTTACGAGACCAGAGCCGCTACTTCTCAATCAAGTAGCTCATCAGTTTGCCTCACAAGGGCTGAGTGCACCCCGCTTGCCAACAGCGCTCGGCAGACCAGATGGTCACCCACCCAAGTGTAGCACAGCCCGACATCGCTTAAGTTGGGTGATCTGGCAAGAACCGGTGTTACGACTGCGGCAAGGCCGTTGCCTCACTCTCGTACGGGTAGTGCAATATTCCTTTGGCTGAGTCAGTATATGTCTTGCTAATATTAGTATTTTCATTTTTTGCATCATTTAACGCTGCATTTTCTATTGGAGCTATTAGTTTATATAAATATGCACGGCAGATCTTCAGTGATGGAGGATAGAGCACTTATGCTACATTAAAGAGAATAGTTTGCAAGACACAGGAATTGGATTAAATAGTCCTTAGGATTGAAGATTAAAACAGCAATATTACGAACAATAACATTACGATATAAAGCGATGTTCAAAACATATTTAAGCACTACGAATGACAATACGATAACATCTAGTTACCTTCTTCCTTACTCCCTTTCGCTCCTATCTCTCTCTCTCTCTCTCTCTCTCTCTCTCTCTCTCTCTCTCTGTCTCTTTCTCTCAGATACATAAAGTTTCCGGCGTACAAATGAAGTCGCCACAGTGATTGCGGTTGCTGCTTGAACTAACAACAGTAAATAAGAGATGTGCATTCTACAACTCAGTTGCGAGCAGGTAGTGTTAAGTAGTGGATGTGCTGCCATCGCAGCGGGGCAACGAACAGTACATAATTAAGTGCTCAAGGCAGTCTCTAAAATATTTTGAAGACGAGAAAAGCGTAGGCGAAGTTTGTCCCGCAAACCTTCACTCTTAAAGAAAAAATGACGACGCCTGGATTCCTGCCGCGACTTGTCTGAAATGAAAAGATGCGGACAGTTCTTTTTTTCTGGAAGGAAAATCGTGTAGGGTGACAGGACTTGGTGCTACCAATGCAAATCTGCCGCAAAAACTGCAGATTGGATCCTTGATGTTTCGCTAAGATAGAAGATGCGAATTTGACGTGCGAGATGAACTACATCCCAAACATGGAATTTTCTGACGGTGTGACGTGGTTATATGAACGTTTTTCGCGTTGCACTCAAGTGGTGGAGGGAGGGAGGGGGACTAGGTGCATTACCTAAAGCAATAAAACCACTATCTTCACGTTCTTCTATTTATCTATTATGAATGCAATCATGCAACTTCTTGGAATGAATATGAATATACGGCAGTTCAAAAAGGTTAGAGTTTTGCGGTTAACATATAAAAATGTTGCAGAGAATGCATTGCTGTTCATAGTGATCACATACAGTATTAAGAAAGCCTTGTATATTGTCCAGGGGATCATCTTCTTCTCATTGTATAAAAGTGTCATTTCTGTTTTTTTCATTGCGTATTTCTTTCAGTTACTTTCTGCATCAACTGTAACAATTCTTTCTACACTGAAGAACCAAAGAAACTGATACACCTGCAAATATCGTGTAGGGCCCCCGCGAGAACGCGGAAGTGCCGCAGCACGACGTGGCATGGACTCGGCTAATGTCTGAAGTAGTGCTGGAGCGATCTAACACCGTCAGTTCTGCAGGGCTGTCCATAAAGCTGGAAGAGTACGAGGGGGTGACGACCACTTCTGAATAGCACGATGCAAGGCATCCTACACATGCTCAACAATATTCATGTCTGGGGAGTTTGGCGGCCAGTGGAAGTGCTAAAACTCATAAGAGTCTTCCTGGTGCAACGCTGTAGCAATTCTGGACGAGTGGGGCATCGCATTGTCCTGCTGGAATTGCCCATGTCCGTCGGAATGCACAATGGACATGAATGGATGCAGATGATCACACAGGATTCTTACACCTGACACCTGTCAGAGTCGAATCTAGAAGTATCATCGGTCCCATATCACTCCAACTGCAAACGCATCACACCATTACATAGACTCCACAGCTTGAACAATCCCCTACTGATGTGCGCGGTCCATGGATTCATGAGGTTTTCTCCATACCCATAAACGTTCATCCACTCGATACAATTTGAAACGACACTCGTCCGACCAGGCAACATGTATCCAGTCAGCAACAGTCCAATGTCGGTGCTGACGGGCCGAGGTGGGGCCTAAAACTTTGAGTCGTGCAGTCATCAGGGCTACACGAGTTAGCCTTCGGCTCCAAAAGCCCATATCGATGATTAATCGTTGAATGGTTCACACGATGACACTTAATGATGACCTAGCATTGAAATCTGCAGCAATTTGCGGCAGGGTTGCACTTCCGTCCCGTTGAACGATTCTCTTCAGTCGTCGTTGGTCCCGTTCATGCAGGGCCTTTTTCCGGTCGCAGCGATATCGGAGATTTGATGTTTTACCGGATTTCTGATATTCATGGTACACTCGTGAAATAGTCGTACGGAGAAACCGCAACTCCATCGCTACCTCAGAGATGCTTTGTCCAGTCGCTCGTGTGCCGACTAAAACACCACGTTCAAAGTCCCCTAAATCTTGATAACCTGCCATTGTAGCAGCAGTAACCGATCTAAAAACTGCATTGGACATTTGTTATCTTACATAGGCGTTGCCGGCTGCAGCGCCGTATTCTGCCTGTTTAATATCTCTGTATTTGTATAGCCATGCCTACACCAGTTTCTTTGGTGCTTCAGTGTATGTATAGTCCAAGTTTCATCGAGCTGTGTTACTTCGCAGTGATACACCATGTAAAAGTTGCTTTCATCCCTATTTTTTGTATATCAGTATGTAATTCCGCACAATTTACTTCTCAGAACATACGTATTCTTAAAAATGTGAATTTTGTGAGAACATCAGTCAACAGTTCTTTTCCGTGTAGCAGTTTTCTGTATAGTCTCCCAGGCTTTCTGTGCCATTACCCCTCATATGGCAGTTATAAGAGTCGAGGAGCATGAAAGAGAAGGAGCCGTTGGGAAGGAAGTGAGAAAGGGTTGTAGCCTATACTCGATGTTATTCAATCTGTATATTGAGCAAGCAGTAAATTAGACGACAGAAAACTTTGGAATAGAATTTAAAATCCATGGAGAAGAAATAAAAACTTTGAGGTTCACCGATGACATTGTAATTCTGTCAGAGACAGCAAAGGACTTGGAAGAGCAGTTGAACGGAATGGACAGTGTATCGAAAGGAGGATAAAGATGAACATCAACAAAAGCAAAACGAGGATAATGGAATGCAGTCTAATTAAATCAGGTGATGCTGAGGGAATTAGATTAGGAAATGGGAAACTTAATGTAGTAGATGATTTCTGCTATTTGGGGAGCAAAATAACTGATGATTGTCGAAGTAGAGAGGATATAAAATGTAGCATAGCAATGGCAAGAAAGGCGTTTCTGAAGAAGAGAAATTTGTTCACATCGAGTGTAGATTTAAGTGTCAGGAACTATTTTCTAAACGTATTTGTATGGAGTGTAGCCATGTATGAACGTGAAACATGGATGATAAATACTTTAGACAAGAAGAGAATAGAAGATTGCGAAATGTGGTGCTACAGAAGGAAACTGATGATTAGATGGGTAGATCACGTAAATAATGAGGAGGTACTGAATAGAATTGGGGAGAAGAGTAATTTGTGTCACAAATTGACTAGAAAGGGATCGGTTGGTAAGACATGTTCGGAGGCACCAAGGGATCGATCACCAATTTAGTGTTGGGGGGAAAAGTGGGGGCAAAAATCGTTGAGGTAGACCAAGAGATGAATACGCTAAGCAGATTCAGAAGGGGGTAGTGTGCAGTAGTTACTTGGAGATGAAGAAGCTTGAACAGGACAGAGAAGCATGGAGAGCCGTATCATACTAGTCTCTGGACTGAAGCCCACAACACAACGCCACCGTTGAGTAAGAACATGTATTCTCTATTGATAAAACCAGCCGTATTTTCTCGTGGCTGAGTGAATTACACCCGCATCCTCTTCAATGTGAGTCTCATGTAGGGAATCCGTAGGTGGAGTAAACAGATTGAAGTCCTTGTAGGGAGTACTGGTTGTGACAAGATATCCCGAATATGGCCCGCCTTGGAAGAGCGTTTCCATACTTCCTAACGCTTTAACTCTCTTTTATTTTTAGCCGAATAGGTCTGCGCCGTTGCCACACACTACAGTCAAACGTGAATGGATGTTCACCAATTTTCTTCAGCAACCAGGAATTCACTAACATCACGTTGCTATGCTTCGTTCATCATAAGAACCAACCTTATGTAAAAAAAATACGGACACGTTGCTTGGTCAGCATCCGTAACACTACGAGCGAGAACATATTACTCGTGTTGTTATGCTCTTGGAAGTATTTATGTATTGGATACCTTATTACTATGGTGAGGTAAATGAAACTTTAAGTTGTTCTAGGCGCTCAGTCCGGAACCGCACTGCTGCTACGGTCGCAGGTTCGAATCCTGCCTCGGGCATGGATGTGTGTGATGTCTTTAGGTTAGTTAGGTTTAAGTAGTTCTAAGTTCTAGGGGACAGATGACCACAGATGTTAAGTCCCATAGTGCTCAGAGCCATTTGAACCACTTAAGTTGTTCTCATGTATTAACATCTGTCAAGGTTTCCTTTGATCATATTTAACTGTGTAGTATCGTTTAAAAAATTGTGAACAGTCGAATTCTCTGTAAAAATCAGCTGTGCCCTGATCGTCGCGCTGACGATACGGGCAGGGAAAATGGCTGATGCATCTTCTTGCTCCGTAGAGAAACAAGCACGTGGAACAAAAAACATGTTGTTCTGAATGTTATTAGTAACAAATTTACAGAAAAATTCCCGTCGCTAGGAGCACGGCAGATTTCAGAACTGACATCTGAAATTAGGGGCACCTCTGTGTCGAAGATATTGCGTGCGCGAAAGGATAAAACAGAATATCGACAAACTTTCCGTTCCATGAAAGATGCGAAAACGTCAGTCGTGTGTCGTAGGAAAATGTGGCGACTTTGTGAAAAGTGCTGTGTGCGGTCAAAAGTGCAGACGTTTTAATTCAGGAACCATGAGCTTACAACAAACATGGTACTTAAAATGATAAGTGACGATGATGGCTAGCACACTTCTAAGAGGACAACAGTTCGCGAACTAATGAGAGACATTCGTTTTCAGTTTGAAAATAGGAAACGAAACAGATTAGTAACAGACAGAGGAGGCGTTATCTTCGTCAGATTTGCGGATTTAGACTTTAGAAGCGTAATATTTATTGTCTTGGTGAGACTTAAACTTTGGCTAATGTGAGACATGTCACACAAAAAGCATGGACTGACACAACAGTTACTAGGAAGACGCAAGCTCTTGTTGTAGATCTGTCACAGGGAAAATATATATATATATATATATATATATATATATATATATATATATATAATTTTGGAACTAAAAATACTGGAGATAATCACTAATCACGAAGAAATGAATGGTGAAGTGTTTCTTAAGTCGTTTACGGATGTTCTGCCCAAATTTGAGCCATCAAGCATTATTGAACTCGACAATGTATCTTATCACAGCGTCAAAGTTGAGCGTAGGCCACCAAAAACCTTGGAAAAAGCAAGGCGATGTAAATCGGGGCTTTAGAAAAGGGAGCAAACGTTGATCCTATTACAGTTCAGGTTGAATTGCTGCAACAGGCTGAACGTTATATTGCAGACTAATACATTGTTGATGAAGTTGCTAAGTCTGTATTTCACATTGTTGTTAGGTTACCACCGGCACTGCAGTCTGGAACCAATACATCTGATCTGGAGCCAGGTTATGGAAACTGTCGCGAGAAATAACAAAACATTTAAGTTGCCGGACGTACTGGAACTAATGCACGAAGCTTTGCCACAGGTTAGTGCCGAACGCTGGTGGGATGCAGAACAGCACATCGTAAAAGAAGAGAACATGTGACGCTTGGATGGCTTCGTCGATGCTGTTATTGCTCGCCTCGTTATAAACGTAGCAAATGGCAGTTTCAGTACTGAAATGTATTCCTGGAATTCGAACATGGAAAGAGTTCAGATATTACGGGGCGACCATCTGTATATAATTTGTTCAGTGTCTTCAGTATTTAACTGTACGTTGAAATCCTTGCAACACGGTACGCTTTTAAGTCATACATAGCTTTCGCAGAAATACTACCCTGTGTTTAGTTAGGAGTTTTCAACACTGTTGTTTTTAACTACAGTAAAATTTTAGCGAAGAACGACAGCATGTTTTTTTCCGTCTGGTCCCTTAAGAAGCGTATTGGCGGAATTTTTGCGGTGTACTATTTCATTCTGTTTAGAAATTAAATGACGGTGGAATCTGTATTGTTTCTCGGTTCGTCTCTTTTTGCGTCTTAGCAGCAACTGTACACGTCACATTAGGGTAGTTGGCTAGCCAGTGCTGTCCAAATTAAATACGGTGGTAAAACTGTTTTCCCGTATTACCGATGAGTCGATGTGCGTGTATCACGCAGGATAAAACGTATCCTTTTCAACGTACTTAACGGCTTGAGGCAGCACGGCTTCCACTTCAAGTATAACGAAATCCAGTGATGCCATTTTGATGGTTCACTGCTATTCTGCCACCTGTCGAAATTGTTGAAAATTTCTCTCATGTGCAGAAGGAACATCAAATATGAAGCACCGAGAAGGATATTTTCATTCTGAGGTTTCAAAGGTATACAATATTTCTTTTGGTAAAAACGAAACTCGCATGTGCGCCGGAAGTCATTTATTACATGTTTTATTAGTTAAGTACTATTTTTCAGTGAACGATTTGTTACAAAAAGAAAATTTCAATAAGGTGACCACACGTAAATTTGTACTTTAAGATACTGAAAAAGGGAAAATTTATTAACTTACAGTTCATAAAACTTGTCATACGTCTCTCCTCTCTCCATCCTTGCTGTTCGTGTCCATGTTGGAGTGCCGTCCACGAAGCAACCAGGATTCCACATACTTTGAAGGGTGGAAACGAGACATTGGTAGGCCACTCAACTTCATAAAACGTAGTGAGGAAACAGTTTTTTTTTAACAAAAAGGCTCTACCTTCAGTAATGATCAAATTCATTTAGGAAAATCCTCTTTCACATTCATTATATGACACTGGAAGTGTCTTGGTGCTAGTTCCCAGCGAAAGCAAATTTGTGTGATACTTTGTCTTGTTTTTATAATTTTCACCGAAACTCTCATAGTTGTCAAAAAATACTCACGAAATGTTTTAATCGTATTTCGTTTCTCAACTGAAAGCGAACTACAAGTGACTAAACACCTTTTTCGCCAAAATTGTTGTCTTTGATGTCCTTAGATAAAGTGCCTGTGTCGACTACACCACTATAACTCGCTGAATTGGCAACAGTCATTAGTAGTTCCCGCCGCCGCGTTCGTATAGATGAATTACAGGCTAGTCTCGCAGCAAGTAGGCACAGATTCATATCATTTCAATCTCAATAAAAGTTCTGTCGAACCACATCTCAAAATCTGTGGTTCTGATTTTTTTTTTTTTTTTTTTCGTCAGAGGTACCGTTGCGTAACGTCACAAGTCAAGCAATATTATTAGACGTCAGGCAACACAAAAATCATTGGAGCCAGTCCCCAAACATGTCGTAGATAAAATTATATAAAGAGTACGTGTAGCAAGCTAATTGCTACATGTACGTAAAATCGCGAACTGGTTACATAAATACATTTATTAACAGTCCAGAAGGAAAATATTGTCCTTTCTAGGTTACTGAAAGAGTGTAAGAATAAGCAAACAGAAAATAAAGGCGCATTTCCCAGCTGCTTACAGGCCGTCATGTTAGGGATATCACCGGCCAACAACGCTCTTACCGTCAAGTGCTTTAAGTGTTTAACACCTGAACCACCAAAACGATGATGTTCGACAATGTTCTTGGGTACATCACGTGCTCCCACCCCTTGTCATTTGAGTTTACGTACAGCATTGACTAACGTAAGCCCGCATCTCGTGGTCGTGCGGTAGCGTTCTCGCTTCCCACGCCTGGGTTCCCGGGTTCGATTCCCGGCGGGGTCAGGGATTTTCTCTGCCTCGTGATGGCTGGGTGTTGTGTGCTGTCCTTAGGTTAGTTAGGTTTAAGTAGTTCTAAGTTCTAGGGGACTTATGACCATAGATGTTAAGTCCCATAGTGCTCAGAGCCATTTGAACCCATTTTGACGAACGGAAACGTTTTGGTTGTCCAGGTGTTATGGTGTGGGGAGGCATAATGCTGCATGGGCGGACTGCCCTCCCAATGTTTGAACACGGCACACTCACCAGGCAACGCTATTGTGACGCAATACTCCATCCCCATGTACGTCTTTTCAGGGGTACATTCGGCCCTGGTTTCATTTTTGTGGCTGACAATTCGCGACCGCATCAAACTCCTTAGGTAGAGGAGCTTTTCAAGCAAGAGGATACTCGGCGTATGGATTGTTCTGCCCTTTCCCCTGTCTTAAATCCCGTCGAGCACGTCTGTGATGCACTGGGGAGACTTACTGCAGCAGTTGTCAACTACACCGGTGGGGAATGGAACTCCCTATCACAAGAATCCCATACCAACCTCGTGGCTATCATGGGAAAACGTTGCAAAGCATGCACTGACATCCGTGATGATCTCACACACCTTGCTAAGAACTATATCTCGCCATCATGGATCGCGGTCACCTCAGTGTAATTATTGTCCTTGAATAAAGTCATTTCAGTTCGTCTCATTACGTATTTTTTTCTGTTAACTTCTGTACTGTAGTGCAACAGTGCTTTCTACGTATGGCCTACGTTTCATAGAGCTATATTTTTGGCAGTGACGTATCATGCGAAAGTCAAAATGCGAAACTCAAAACATCTTTTCATGTTCGTGCTTACGTTTTACACTCAAGAGTAGTTTCTACAGAATCAATTTGGGAAACTCTTGAAGTAAAGCAATATATGTTGTACATTTGTAAGTGCATACAATTCGTAATGAAAATGACCTAAAACTGTTTTTGGTAGTGTCAGCGGAACGTATTGTTTTACTGCCGTATATACTAATAATAACAACGTAACCTTCTCGTATAAATAAAAGAATTATAATAATGAAATTTGGGTAATTAACTTCTGACATACGAAAACTGATAAATCTTAACTCATGAAAAACCGATTAATTTTGAAGTAAGCAGCGCTACGCCATGGCCCTTTGAGATTAATCAGAATCTGTCCGTGAGAAATAAACTGAAAAATTCTTTCCTCATGATGGTGTCGCCGGATAACGCTGTCTATATATCTGCTCGTAAATGTCACAGCTTAGTGCAATGCTGGCCTATCTACTAATAATGGATAACATTTGTCTGAGATCTGAATTACTGGAAAAACTGACTTTACTTAGTGACACAGCTGCACAGCTTGTCGTATGATTACTAAAGAACACGTGAATATGATCTGACAATAATTCTGGAATATTTTAATTTAGATAAATGACTTGATCGGGACTGGTAATGACTTAAGGGGAAATTATACTTTTATAATTGACTGGTAAAAATAATAATATTCTGAAAAAATTTACGTTATTGATAAAAATCTACAATCCATTATACGGCAAAATTGAATTTACTACAAATCGGGGTCAACTGGTGCTGACGAATTACAAAAGAAAAGATTGAAACAAATTCATATTAACATCTCAGACAAGTGACTTAACTACGCGCATGCCAATAAAAATAATAAAATTTACCTTACAATAGATGGTTGACTTAATTACAGAGCTGGTTTTTCATTATATTAACAATTATTCATTTGTTCATCATCATCTCATTCCTTGGCATCGTTTAGCTCTGCGGCTGATCACAGTTATTGAGTTCCATATAATAAAAATTTAAAGTTTTTTCTGCACTGTGGCTTTAGCAACTACTAACTGTAAACTGCGCTGTACCAACGACAGGCTACAACTACACAGTAGCAGCAAGCGACTGCAACTGCGGCAGAGACTGCTCTGACCTGCGACTCTATTGCAGCTCTCTTTAAACAGGGCAAAGATATTTTATGTCACAGGCAGCGCCTGTCAATTGTCGTTCTAGCAAGTGAGCAATACATTGAGATTACATTTGCTCCAGCAGGGTGGTGAACCCCTTACAACAATAATAGTAATAATGACAATAATAGTGATGATAATAATAATAATAATAACAACGAGGATGACAAATAAGTGCAATGACGCGTGTTTACAGGGGGGATGTATCTTGTTAACCGGAGTCGTTTCGTCAGTGATGCTTAAATTATCTTTCTGGTGCCAAGTGTTCAGGTTTCGGTTGCATTTGCGAACGTTAATAGCGTCTTTCCCTGTTATTACTCGAATGATTGTTGTGAAACTAAGCAGCGTATAAAAATCCCATTACCCTGAGTGTACTTTATAATGTTGACCACACTAATGGCTACTCCAGTAATTAAAGCTACACGAAGCTGTTGCGGCTGTCGTATGCACCTAATTCTGTATCGCAATAAGGCCATTTTCAGACTTTAATCTGCCAGCATTAAATGCTATTGCCATTAATCGTTTTTGCTGCTGCGCTACGCAAATGAGTTAGTACACACACATGACACACTTAATCACTTACATTTCATCTAAGTAGAACTCGGAACACATTTGAAATGAAGGGTTACATTACAAATAATATTCCGACGATGTAATTTTTATTTGGTTAGTAGAGTGCCGCAAAGGTTTGCACGAATTCGTTAAAATCAGCCCTTCGTATCTTCTAGTTACTTGTGACATAATTCTCTCGATAGTTTGGTTTGCTATTACAATTTTCCGATGGCGAAAGCGTCACTTCCATACAGTATTGAGTTCCAGACTTACAGTTTATGGTAAGTCTTACTTCATTCCAGAAAATATTGCATATCAGAAAACTTCATCTTGCTGGAAAAAGGTTTCCTCACTTGAGGCAATGAGTTTCTCTATCCTGCTTTCCTTGGGTCATCTAAAATATCCGTTCTTCCAAGGCAACGAAAAGCGACAACTTTTTTTCCTTATTATGATTTCTGCTTGATGTAGATTGCAGAAATACAACGGACAGTCAAATGAAAACGAAACAAATGGAAAAAAACTAATATATTTATTATTTCAAAAGTAATCGACACACTGTGAGCGGGGGGAAGAACATGTTGTAAAGTTTGTTTCGAGTACGATGCGAAGTTTTCGCTGGGAAGGCCTTACACAACTTCCATACAGTCCCAATTTCTTCCCAAGCGATTTCCATATTTTTAGAGCCCTGAAGAAAACATTAGCGGCCGTTGATTGCTTCGAACGTAGAGGCGCACACCAGCGAACGGTGATGATTCCATAGTCAACCACTGACATTTTTCCATGAAGACACTGTTTTTTCTGACGGTGGAATGAATGTATTAAAAGTTATGGTGATTGCTTTTGAAATAATAAAGAGTTTATGAGACCTGAGTTTCTCCCGTGTTCAATCCCTGAGGCAAATGCAGCCGAGTGACATCGTCGAAATTCGCCGATATTTAGAAAGGTGACCACATTGTCATTTTCAAGGCAAAACGGTAGAAAGATTGCCCTTATTTGCTGCAGTTTTGCCCTGAAAATGACACGGTCGCCACCTGTCGAAATATCTTCGGTTGTCGACAGCGTTACTCGGCTGCATTCCCGTAATTTAACTGACTAAACAGTTTACTTATGTTTTTCTCTCTGTCTAATTTTCATTTCACTACCCCTTGTACAACAAATCTACAGTTGAACAGTTATTTCGGAGATCAGACCAAAGAATCTTCTAGTCCGTATACCAACTGCTGATTTTATTAATTCCAATTATTGTTGACAAATCTGGGCTGAAATACTTCACAGCTTTGTCGAATACCTATCACATTATCAGTCACCCTACGTTTTCAGATTAATCTCATCATCTATTGCTTCTCTCTCGCAACTGAGCAGATGTTTCCCACTAGATCTCCATTTATATCAGATAATTTACGTATTTTTGAAATATATGGTCATTAGAAGTACTTCAGATTTTATTTGAGAGACAAGAAGCAGGTTCACTAGGATGATTAAGTAAGTCACAGAGGGAAGCCAAATCATCTGTGTCCAGAAGCATTAAGATGAGTATTCTACTGGGTTCTTTCCCCGATCGATTAAGAGCATAACATTTTATTTGAACTAGAAGCAAAAATATATCTTTGCACAGTATTATAAGTACTGTCAAGTCGTGCAAAGAAGTTTCCGCAGAAAATATACTGCATTTTTTTGTGGTTTTGCCCAAATGTGCTAATTTACGGGAGGTTCTAGTGTAAACCAATGAAAAAATGGATTTTTTACGTAATTTCCATCCGTGAAGGATACAGGTTATATCTGCAAAAGGATTTTTTAGAAGTTATAGCGTGTTGAATGGAACCGCGTGGCAACCAAATTATAGGCAGCTGTAGGCTCTCGATAAATTATTACAAGAAAATATTCGCCAGTATACGAATTATAGTCCAGTTAAGATTTGGTTAAAAGATACACCAGATTAAGAAACAGAGCAAGTTTGAGGAAGAGGATGGATACCTCTGTGGTGCTATGATCGCAAATTAACGGTAAGTTTTGAATTAAGTTTTTTCTTTCAAACTTTAAATCAGTTTTTCTCGAAACAACATTTTTCAGCGCTCTAGAACCTCGACGGTTTAACCGATTCATTCGAATCTTTTACATTAAAGATAATTATACTAAGGAGGCTTCAGCGAGAGCTATTTTTAGTCAGATTTTACATATTTTTTAACAATTTTAACGTAGGAAGCATACCAAGAAATTGACATATTTTCCAAATAACTGAAATTTTTTCAGGTATTTTTCAAAATCCCATCGTGATGGTTCCCCAATTTCATTCTAATTTAAGGTTTTTCTATTTTTATGGGTTTCAGAAATAGTCACGAGTCTGTACAACGCTTCGCGAAAACCAGCACGCTATGCGCGGCACATATTTTAACAAAAGTTGCAGCCGCAGTTTTTAATTTGTTGGAAAAAGATGTTTTTTAATGTAAACAATCCTTGTATGAAAAAATTCTAAACTGTGCGCAATTTTCGTGGCTCTTGGCCGAGAAAACGACACGTGGATTTTAGTGTACCAGCGAGTAATAACAGGCAGTGAAGAACGCACATTGTACTCCGCGATCGCATTATAGAAACTTTTATTGTTCCAAGGTGACCAGTTTCAACAGTCTTAAGCTGCCATCATCTGATCTAAGGAGATAACATGAAGTTAAAGAGGGAGATGGGGGGGGGGGGGGAGGAGGAGGAGGGGAGAGACTACATTTAATTCCACCTATCATATAAAATACAAAATTTCACGTAGTTTATGGAACATGTTACAAAAACGCCATGTTACATTACGTGAAATCCAAGCACAAAAGGCATTCCACGTCTGTACCTATCTTAATAAAATGCACTCAGTTGATAACATCCTCGTACCGTCCATGCATATCGTCGTGAAAGATGACTTTCCCAAACCTGCCGCACAGCACTGCGCAGTCTTACTTCCATCATCAATAGCGTCAGAACTGCCTCTCTCGCGCCTATCCTTTCCCAAAGCCAAAGTGATTGTCATCCTACACATCCTCAATTTTCTTTTCCATGCTGCTATATGTTATTCTAGTCAGAAACTTGTAATCATGAGCTGTTAAGCTGACTGTGCGACAATTTTCGCACTTGTCGGATCTAGCATTTCGGAACTGTATTGATAATGTTCTTTCAAAAGTCAGATGGTGTTTCGCCAGACTAGTACATTCTACACGCCAACTTGAATAGCCGTTTTGTTGCCACCTCCACTAATGATTTTAGACATTCTGATAGAATCTTATCTATCACTTTTGTCTTATGAAATCTTAAGTCTTCCAAAGCTCTTTTAGATTCTGGTTGTAGTACTATATCCCCCATCTCTCGTATACAAACTCCCGTTTCTTCTTCTGTCACGTCAGACAAGTCTTCACCCTCATATAGGCCTTCAATTTACTCTCTCCACTCATCCGCTGTCTCCTCTGCATTTAACAGTGGAATTCCCACAGCATTCGTAATGTTATCACCCTTGCTTTTAATTTCACATACAGCTGTTTTGACTTTTGAGTCAGTCCTTCCGACAATCATTTCTGTTTCGATTTCTTGACATTTTTCATCCAGCTATTTCGCCTTAATTTCCCTGCACTTCCTATTTATTTCATTCCTAAGTGACTTCTTTTTTTGTATCCCTGAATTTCCCTCAACATTTTTATACATTCGTCGATCAACTGAAGAATGTCTTGTGTTACCCATGGTTTCTTCATAGTTACCTTCTTTGTATGTATGTCTTTCTTTCCAGCTTCTGTGATCGCCGGTTTTAGAGATGTCCAGTCGTCTTCAACTGAAGTGCCTACTGAGTTATTCCTTGTCACAGTATCTATAGCCTCATAGAACTTCACATGTATCTCTTCTTTCCTTAGTACTTCCGTATCCTGCTTCTTTGCGCATTGATTCTTCCTCACTAGTCTCTGTAGTTCAGCTTACTCTTCATCAGTACTAAATTGTGCTGCGGAACTACATCTGCTCCTGTATACGCCTCACAATCCAGTATCTGACTTCTGAGTATCTGCCTGACCATGATGTAATCCAACAGAAATCTTCCCATGTGTCCGCCCTTTCCGACGTATAATTCCTCCTCTTGTGATCCTTGAGCAGAGTCTTTCTCCTCCCTCGATCCTACTACCAAGCCCATATTCTCCCGTAACCCTTGAAAGGGGGCTGTCCTATTTGACATAACGATTTTCAGGACGTTTCGAGCATAAATGTGGATGAAGTTCTGAATCTGATAGATGTACTCATCCTCTATAATATCGATGTATTCGTTGTAAGAGCATGTTTGGACCAGAGACTTTGGTCAGAGAGGTTACTTCATTTGAAGAGACTAGCAGTTTGTCTTGGACAGTCTGGCAGTGTACATGTTTGGAAAGAATAGAAGTTGGCCTGCTGTGTAGTACAGGCAACGTTATTAAAAAAAAAAGTGATCTTTGTAATAATATGTTTTGAGGAAAGATATTGAGCATATGAAATTATATTAATAGAAGAATGATAAAAGCTAACTTTTAAGATAATACAGTTTTCTTTATATTTGTAATTACTGCATTACCGAACTATCAGTTTAATAAGTCACGGTTGCAAATTACTAACACAAATTCTTTACAGACGAATGAAAAAACTGGTAGAAACCGACCTCGGGGAAGATCAGCTTGGATTCCGTAGAAATGTTGGAATACGCGAAGCAATACTGACCCTACGACTTATCTTAGAAGATAGATTAAGGAAAGGCAAACCTACGTTACTAGAATTTGTATACTTAGAGAAAGCTTTGGACAATGTTGACTGGAATACTCTCTTTCAAATTCTGAAGGTGGCAGGGGTAAAACTAAGTGAGCGAAAGGCTATTTACAATTTATACAGAAACGAGATGGCAGTTATAAGAGTCGAGGGGCATCAAAGGAAGCAGTAGTTGAGAAGGGAGCGAGACAGGGTTGTAGCCTGTCTCCTATGTTATTCAATCTTTATACTGAGCAAGCACTAAAGGAAACAAAAGAAAAATTTGAAGAAGGAATTAAAATCAATGGAGAAAAAAAAAACTTTGAGGTCTGCCGATGACGTTGTAATTCTGTCAGAGACAGCAAAAGACATTGAAGAGCAGCTGAACGGAATAGACAGTGTCCTGAAAGGAGGAAAAAAAGATTAACATCAAGAAAAGCAAAACGAGGATAATGGAATGTAGCCGAATCAAACCAGGTGATGCTGAGGGAATTAAATTAGGAAATGAGACACTTAAAGTAATAGATGAGTTTTGTTATTTAGGAAGCAAAATAACTAATGGTGGTCGAAGTACAGAGGGTATAAAATGTAGAATGGCTATGGCAAGGAAAGTGTTTCTGAAGAAGAGAAATTTGTTAACATCGAGTATAGATTTAAGTGTCTGAAAGTATTTATAAGGAGTGTAGCCATGTATGGATGTAAAACACGGACGATAAATAGTTTAGACAAGAAGAGAATAGAAGCTTTCGAAATGTGGTGCTATATAAGAATGCTGAAGATTAGATGGGTAGATCACGTAACAAATGAGAATGGCACTGAATAGAATTGGGGAGAAGAGGAATTTGTGGCACAACTTGACTAGAAGAAGGGATCGATTGGTAGGACTTATTCTCAGGCATCAAGGGATCACCAGTTTAGTACTGAAGGGAAGCGTGGAGGATAAAAATCGTAGAGGAAGACCAAGAGATGATACACTAAGAAGATTCAGTAGGATGTAGGTTGGAGTAATTACTCGGAGATGTAGAAGTTTGCACAGCGTAGAGTAGCATGGAGAGCTGCGTCAAACTAGTTTCTGGGCCTGAAGACCACAACAACAACAACAACAGCTTCTTATTGTTAGAACGTTAGGTATGGTTGAAGTTTGCTGAGGATATTTTATTACGCAACTTATGGTTTGTTTTATAGTTGTAACAAGTGTCACGGAAGGCAGTTGTACGTAAGATAATTATTAAGAAATATTTTTGCTAACTTATCTAGGTGTGAAAATGTGTGCTGTGGTCATGGCTTAGTTAAGCATTGTTAAGCTTTGAGTCTTCATTCCTATTTATCAATCGTTAAGATTACCTCCGATTTTCATTTTTATCTTCATGACTGTGTTTGCATACACGTATTGCACATCGCGAGTTGTATACTGCGAAGCCTTTTATGAAAATTTGTAAGATGTCGTCTTATATTTAACATTGCAAGTACGGTAGATAAAATTTGATTTTTGGCAGTTATATCATTATTCCTAATGGCAACGAATTGCAGAGCAGACGGGAGTCCTGTGTGCACAAGTAGACCAATTTCTTTAATTACCATCAAAGTTCATGTCCACTGTAAGGCACAGTCATTGTCAGAGTGCTTTTGTGAAAATAAGATCAGTATCATTTCTGAGGCTACACACCAGTAAAAGATTTCAGTGAAGTACTATCTTGTGAATTTTCAAGTTTTTTATCAGAAACTTAGAAGTGTTAATTTTTATGTTCACTTAGTGTGTAATTACAGTAATAGTTCTGATACAGTGATTGTTTGGAAGATTACAGATGAAGATTGGCAGTATTTAGGACCAAGATTTTATTCTGAGTGATTTGTTTTGCAGTCAGATGACGTATGTAAATTTTATTGAATATGAATTGCTTTTTCGCGGACGAATTGTTTGCTGTAGCGGCTAGTCTGTATATCGCATCGTCTTGTGTGAACTTCACAATTCCCATTCAAAATAAAGTTTTCACGCGGTTCTATTGCCCTGCACGGAAATTTACACATTTCGATATCAAAGTGAGTTTCGCATATTTCTCAGATACCGACGTGATACTTACGACGACGAGTTTAAAAACGGATGACAAAATTTCATTCTTTATTCTACTTCTTCTACTACAACCGCGTTCCACTTCCCCCTGGGTATTAGATTTTGATCTCCCTTTACGTACTGAACTATCCTTTCCGTATCATTATTACTTTCTTTATCTATTCATCTTCGGCTTGCGACGTCGCCATGTGTATATGAACTATCATTGTCGGTGTTGGCTTGCTGTTGATTCTGATGAGAACAACCTTAATACTGAATTGTTCACAGTAACATACTCCCTGCCTTACTTTCCTATTCATAACGAATCCTACTCCCGTTATGCCATTTTCTGCTGCTGTTGATATTACGCTGTACTCATCTCACCAGAAATACTATTATTCTTTGCATTTCACTCCACTTACCCCCGCTACATCTAGATTGAGCCTTAGCATTTCTCATTTAAGATTTTCTAGCTTCTCGAGCACGTTTAAACTTCTGACATTCCTCGCCTCGCCTCGTAGAACGTTACCCTTTCGTTGGTTGTCAATATTTTTCTCATAATCAGCTCCCCCTTGGCTACCCCTGTCGGAGATCCGAATGGGGGGACTAGTTCGGAATCTTTCACCAATGCAGAGGTCATCACGTTACTTTTTCAATTACAGGCCACATGTCCTGTGGTTACAAATTACGAGCATTTGTCTTCAATGCATTGGTTTATATTGCTTCCTGCATCCTCATGTCGTCGATCATTACTGTTTCTTCCGCTTTATGGGCAATTTCCCACCCAAAGGGCATGAGTGTTCCCTGAACCTTCTGTTCGTTCCTTCACGCTTTTTGAAAAGGACTGAATGAGGGTGACTTCTTATGCCGGAAGTCTTTAGCCGCCACTGCGGATGAATTTCACTCAAAATTCAAGCAGTGGCAGGTTACAACCCGGGAGCGAGGATGTTTTGGTTACTAATCGAAGACGCTACCCATAGACCACGGGTTTGACGTTTTTAAAGAGTCGTGTGTCGATGTCACATGTTCCACATTGAAATGTTTGTTTCGCGTTAGATCTATAGAATATGTGAATAAAGTGAAATTAATTATATGTAAAGCAGACCTTCGATATATTTATGTCGTTCTCCTTTCCTGGCTTCTGTATTTGACAGTGATTTCCCATCTGCACTTTTCAGATTAAGATGGTTTCTTCTTATTACCCGAAAATATATTTATCTCTAATGCATTCTACTTCCTTCCACTTGTTGTTAATTCCATTTATTTGCCACCTATATTACTGCCTTCCTATATCGTAATACGAAGCCTTACATTTGTAATATTAATAACTTATAGTTTATTACGAGTCATACAAAGCTCTTTCGCTCTTGTATATGCTACACAACAATTCATCTGCTTCAAATGCTTCCTCACATTTCCGTTACAGGACAATTAATGACCATGTTTAAGCCCTAAACTAGACTTACGCTTTCTCACTTAATACTTTCCTCATCTTTTAATATTTTTTCCTAGCAGCCAGTTTCATGCTTTCCTCACTGACCTCACGTACAGCTTTCTGTAATATTGCAGTCAGTTTTTCAAATTTATTTGGTGGTTGATTTAAGTTCATAACTGAACAAAATGTTCTCGCTGCAGCCATGCCCTTGCCATGGATCATAAGGCAAACTAATCTGGTATTGATTTCATAAGGGCCACTTGCATCTGTTTTTGAAGAACTCATGAATGAAATCACAGCTGAGCATTCAGTGCAAATTAAATCCACAGCAATTGCTAGGCGTTTTCTCCCACTGGCACTCTCACAAATTTTCACACTCTGTGACTCACCACACTGTCTACCTTGTACAAATTTAGAAATTACATCTGATAATATTCTCAAATTTATAACAGTGTTACTGCACCCCTTGTCACTTAAGTAAATTCGTTTTAACTCTCTTGAAATGGTGGGAGCTTCTTTGATGATACACTTGTTGAAGAATTACTATTAGAAACGTCGTTGCCAGGCGACATAACCTCTTATACAGAAAGCTTTCTAAACTTGTTTCCTCTAAATTGTCGTTTCTTGAAAATGCCTTTACGTTTCGTCATCTTCAATAAACACAACAAAACACACGTAGCCGCGCGGGATTAGCCTAGCGGTTTCAGGCGCTACAGTCATGGACTGTGCGGCTGGTGCCGGCGGAGGTTCGAGTCCTCCCTCGGGCGTGGGTGTGTGTGTTTGTCCTTAGGATACTCTAGGTTAAGTAGTGTGTAAGCTTAGGGACTGATGACCTTAGCAGTTAAGTCCCATAATATTTCACACAAATTTGAACTTTTTTTTTGAAAACACAGGTCAACAAGCACTGCAAACGTAAGTATAACTACCCGCAGTCACAGTTGAACAAAACTGACCGCGTGTTTGAATGCGTGTTGTTTACAAACAGCAGAAACAAAAGAATACCGACTGTTACATTCCATTAATAGCCAACTCGCGCGGGAGTAAAAAAAAAATCCCTAACGTGCAATGTAGGGGCTATAAAGATCTAAAATATATGCAGAAAAGTGGGTGACAGAAAAGTGGGCGTGGTACATAAACACACGTGGTAGTAAAATGCTCTTTAAATGCTCAAAAAAATTTTTTTTCAGCAAAATCTCTTTCAGAGTACTTCAGTAAAACCTTAACCTATCGAAATATGATGAAAACCGAAAATCGATTTTTTTCGACCTGAACCAAGGTGTGGTCCCCTTAAAAGACTTTGATTGAAAACAGGGATACCAGCTGCCTCATTCTACCTTCCGCAGTCACAGTTGAACAAAACTGACCGCGTGTTTGAATGCGTGTTGTTTACAAACAGCAGAAACAAAAGAATACCGACTGTTACATTCCATTAATAGCCAACTCGCTCGGGAGTAAAAAAAAAAATCCCTAATGTGCAATGTAGGGGCTATAAAGATCTAAAATATATGCAGAAAAGTGGGTGACAGAAAAGTGGGCGTGGTACATAAACACACGTGGTAGTAAAATGCTCTTTAAATGCTCAAAAAAATTTTTTTTCAGCTGAATCTCTTTCAGAGTACTTCAGTAAAACCTTAACCTATCGAAATATGATGAAAACCTAAAATCGATTTTTTTCGACCTGAACCAAGGTGTGGTCCCCTTAAAAGACTTTGATTGAAAACAGGGATACCAGCTGCGTCATTCTACCTTCCTCAGCACCGTTAAAAATTTTCCCAAAACTTTTGGCATGCGAATATATTCGTGTTTTTTTTTGACATGCAACTCACCTCAGAGTGTTACGAACTCGACTAAGTGTAACTCAAATACATTCACTAGTTCATTGCTGTAAGTCGCTCACACTCATCCACTCTCAGTTGCCCTTTCTCACTCACTCATTCAACTTACTCATTGTCTTCACCTCTTTCTGTCTGTCACTGTCTCCTGTGTCACAACCAGAGTCCCCTTCGTTCCCCTCTCACTGTCAGTCTCCCTCCTGCTGCTAA